>NC_067199.1:39518067-39824734 GCF_000699445.3 Schistosoma haematobium
TCTCCTGTTGTATTCCTTTAGATAGTACAAATCAGCGGCTTAAAACGTTATCAAATATGGCTCAGAATAGAAGGCAGTGGTGACCCTGGTGTAGTTTTTAATTACATTCTATCACAAATAGTAAGATAGTTCACCCCAAATGGAATTCAAAAATTTTCGTTTTAACCTTAAACAAATTATTTTCATACATTTATTTCTCGATTGTAAATCTCTTCCATCTTCCGTATTGGACAATATAATCATTTAACTTGCGTAGAGTATGTTCCCAGTAATTTACCAAAACTGTAGTGTATTCATTTAAAAACAAGAAAGGTTGGTTCAACGGAAAGTTCTCTTTTTAGCAAATTCATTTTTGAAGATATACAATCGCTGAACCAATTTTTCTTGCTTCTAAGCATTGATAGATGTACTTTATTTATTCAAAAACTAGACAACGTAAAACAAATATGTAGAGAAACCGAAAATAAATCTGTTTACCATCATCACCACCAGTGTCGTGACCCCGAAGTTTATCCATGAAACTATTTAGCTGACGAATGACAACATCTATCTCTTCAGTGCTTTCAGACATGCGTAGTGCTTGGCAGAAATACTCACTCGTATAGGCACTATCTGATGCCTATTTAGAAAAAAAAATTGAAAGCAAAGCATAAAATGTAGGTATTATGGGATCAGACGTACAAAATTTGACAGATGAAACACGATTTTGTTACTAGTAAAGACAGCAAAAAGCCTTCCGATGGTCAAGTGACTAAAACTAAACCTGCACTTTTTTATCTGTATAGCGAAAGCCGTTAGAAACTTCATAGGTCTTTAGAGGTGTAGCAAAACGCTTTGTGAAGGGCAAAAATTGACAATCAAAATTTACCACACAAACGTGTAAGAAACCATATATTTCAGTTATGTACATACAATAAGTATAACGTTTAAAGTGTGCTAACTTATCGCAAATACCTTAAATATCACACTATAAAAATATTTCATCCGATAGTTTTATAATAGATAAGTTTATACATCGATTCGGTTTATGCTAGCACTGACCACAGTTCCGATGTTGAAAAAAAGCGAGTTTTATAGAAGGTCCAATAAGCTTCAAAAAGCTAAGCTCTCTGACAGATCAATCATAGAATGGATGGCAAGACTATAATTTATGGACGGACAAATGAGATTTAGAATAACAGGTCTTGGATTTCAGCGCGACATCCATTTAGCTCGAAAGCGTTTTGGCATTTAAGCTGATGTCAGTTCTGGATGAAAACCCTAAGTCTAGTTCTTAACCCTCACTATCAACTGTCAATCATAATCTTAATTCCCCACACTGGCCTATAACCCCCACTCAGCCCTATTAAATAAGTGAACGTCCTCAATGTGACTTTAGTGTCGTTCATCAATTATAGTTTCACTGAATAGGGTTTTCACGTCCAAGTAGAAAATGAAAACCAAGTTGAGCAACAATTGGGCGAGTTCATCAGTGAGGGCCCAAGAAATGGACAGAAGTGACCATCTGTTCCAACTATCGGATACAATACTCTCTACAAATCTGGAATGTTACTTCAGGATTGGCTCGCGTCATCGCCTAAACCAACGATAGGAAGTGTAGTTGAAAGCATCTGCCGCTTCACTTAGCTGCGAGGCGGCTCGGTTAGAAAGAGTACTAGATAAGTGCGGTAGATCGATCGACGAAGTAGTCAATTTTTATCAATTTATGTGGTTGGGATGTGTTACGTATACCTAGCCACCGCCTACCTCGACGGGCGAAGTTCTCTGGTGCAAGGTTGCCTGCAAGAAGGCTAGGGGCGGTCAAGTCAAAACATTGCATCAGTCCGTGAAGTCACTGACAACTGGATTGAACTGCGTTGATAGGTACAGACTACCTGGTTGGGGTTCACGTGATTGTCGTAACCAGTAGTTAGAGACCTTGAATGATATGGCTCGAAATCGTTTGCAATGGCTCAGATGCATCCATTCTTCGTCTTTCCCAAATCCTGAGCTTTTAACTTCCTCATAACTTTTTGCTTTCATTTCATTAATTTATGTTTCCTTTTCGTGAATTCCTATTACCACTGATATTGTAACTACCTCTACTATTCTGAGATTTGGTCTGACTTCACTTTTCTGTGCTAATCGGGTATCGGAACCTGGACTGATGTACATGCGTATAGGTTCTATGTTGTGATTGAATAACCATACACAAAGGACCACTCAGTTTTAGAAAATGAAAATTGTAATCATAAGGAAGGATAATTTCCGATGACCCCAACATCGACTCAACACAGACCTCGTCTTTAAAACTCGATTCACGACTACTGCTTCTCCAACGCACATGTTCTCACACTCCATCCTGAAGTGTAAACACGCGTTTGTCTGTGACTTGCCGGGCCCATAAAAGTCACAGAAGGAAGACCCTTTAAAACTAATTCTGAAAAAATGGTCAGAAGTACAGTTTACGAACAATAAACTAAGCACTTAGTCGACCGTGTGGGTTAAGTTTATTCTGAGAGGCTTGATGTAATATCCAAACAGTTGTAACAACAGCACTGTTGTGTACTTGTGACTCAAACTAGAAGCTTAGGAAAGATCAATGGAGTTCAGGGGTTTCAAATAAATCAACGGATTCTCGACATCTCATACTAACCGGCACCGAAACACGAGGATGAGAAACAGTTTGAATGCAGACTGACAAATATTTTAAGCAACGATACCCAGTAGTGATGGGGAACGAAAGTCACATAGGCGAAAGGGTAATGCCAATACGTCGCACTAAATTACTGTTCCAAATCGTCGAGAATACGTTTAGTGGAATTCAGCTACGAGCTAGACTATTTCGGAACCATAGTTCACTCATTCCAGGAGGTTAGGTCGGTTAGCAGAACACTTAGTAACAGTTTAACCGGGTGCCAGTTATCCATAATCTTCAAGCAGTGTGGATGGGAAATTGGCACAAGTCCCATAACTGAGATCGAGGCCATTTCCAATTAGAAGGGAGGAAGAGTGGCAAAACTAGATAGGTTGGTTCTGGAAGTCCTTAAGAATGATTATACAGTCTTATATGTTAAGTTGACTGATATATCAGTTAGAGCGCGATCTATGAAATTGGGAGGTACGTGTAGGTTGGAGATTCATGATAGGTGGGGAAAGATACGATAGACAAATCTGCTTATTTTATTTGAATCAACCTAAGACTACATATATTTGGTATGAAGGAAATATTAACAGAGGAAATAAACAACATGAAGAAATCAAACCACTAGTTACTAACAAAACGCATAGGAAAGTGTACTCACAAACCAAGCTATGGTTCTGTTAACGAAATCGGGATCCGATAACAAGTTGATCATTGGCATCAGGACAGAATTAACCAGCAACTCCTACAACATTAGAAAAGTAAGTACCTTACCCGGGTTATATATCGTATACCAGGCACACCATATTCCTCAGCAGGGGTAACAAAGAATAAAAACATATCACTTAGCAAACGAAGATGGTCTATTGGAAAGGTTAGAGCAATCCTTATACTAGCCTTTTTCCCGATCTTCAGAATTACAGATTTCTTCGTGACATATACTTTTCTCTGTCTCAGCCTCAACATCAAAAAATAATTTCGCATAATCTTCAGTTTTACTAGGTAATACGACAAATACCTCTGTCAGGATAGGTTGCCTTTCTGTCCAGCATATTTCGGTAGACACGAACATGAGCAGACATGAAAGAAGGAAGCGTTTCAGTAAAAAAAGGCACCCAATCAACGTCGGAAACTCTGGTGAAATTACTAACTACAGAGGCGTTTACCTTCTAACCACATTCGCAACAACCCGTAAAAGGAGCTTATGGAGTTCCATTGGAAATGAATCGTCCGGTGTGAGAGAGTTGTACCAAGGAGTTATGTAGTCTCTGATAATGTAGCTTACAATCTGCGGTGATAGAAACATTTACAAAACTACCTGGTTAAGCACGTAGTCCAGGTCCTGATGAGGAGATACACGTATATTCGGTCTCGTGACACCCTCAGCATCCATGATAGCCGTCACCTTTGGAATCCCTTTGGAGAATAAAAGATCTCTCTTGCGGAAATGCACAACAGGCTGTTCATTCATTAAAAAGAAACTAGGAACAAGTTGTAAATATCAAAACGAATGTGTAATACCCAGCAGCAAAGGAAAGAGTCGCAATGACGACATAAAATATAAATGTGAAGCCATGATGCAGTAGAAAACAGATAACTGTTATACCCAGAACAACATTGAACCTTAGCATAACTAAAACCGTAACGCCAGTAATCAAAACTCCGGGAAAATATCCAGTAAGAATGTAAGCAGTTTAATATTCAAATGAATAAAAAAGTTATGAACGTTATTACATAAGCTTTCGATTAACGGAATTCCGTATCTAGTAGTAATTGATTTTCGTTGTCTCCTAATAGTAACTTGGGTATATATAATGAGCAAAAGAGGAGATATTGGTAAATTATGGCTAGATGCTGTCCTGAGCACTTTAGAAAATGTTACGTCTCCTCTTCCATAACTCTTGGAAAATCGCTTACACCATTTAAGTCTGCAGAGAATTCCTGTATTTGATTACTAGTAAAGAGTGTAGTGACTCACGTTTATCACGAGAACACGACTGGTTTAATAAAAACAATTATTATTATAACCAACTGTACCAGTGTTTGTTTTAACGTGCTTTTGTTTGGCTGTGCTAATGACAGCTATATTTTGCTTCCTTTCTTTTACTTACACTTCAATTGTAACTTCGCGCGAATTCGGTTACCTTCTGTAACCAAGGTTGTATCCTGGCACGATCTCGGTATCCTTTCGATGCCACGAGATCGCCAGCAAATAAATATCTCGACTTGGTCCATTAATTGCCTTCTGGTATTTGGCTTCTCGGAGATTTTATGGGTTTCTTTGGTTACGTTCAACTTACGCCTTCTGATTTATTTGGCACGTGTTTCTTGGTAGCGGTGTTCATAGTTAACCTCAACTCGACTCCACGCTACAATTGGTCACCCGTATTTTTGGAACACGCCTCAGCTTCTGGTCAAATCTTCCAAAGAAGCCAATTCGGTGAGTCTATGATTTATCTATCCACGTCTGTCGTATATTTTCGTATTACTATTTAATATATAATATACGTGACATGACGGATAACGATAAGAATAGTATTAATATAATAGACTCACACGTATGTGTACCGAATCCTTGTCACTTTTTATTCGCGTGATGATGAATTCCACGCTTTATTCTAGAAATGTTACCCTATTAACGATTCTCCTCGCTGACCCGGCTGCTTGGTACGGAATGCACACGCATAAGCATATCCGTCTACCACTCAGCACCAAATGGTTAAGTTGAACGGTTTCATTGCCAACTTAAAAGTGCTCTACGAGCACACGAGAACGACAACTGGTACGAAACCTTATCGCTCGTCCCCTTAGGTATTCGAACGAGCTTGAAGGCAGATATCCAATGTCCCGCCGCTGAACTGGTATACGGCACGACATTGCGTCTGCCCGGAGAATTCTTCGCACCACGGAGCAGACCTAATTTCGGTAAATCAGACAACGTCCGTCGACTGTCTGCATTTATGTGAACGCTGTCTCCGGTGTCAACTCGAATACAACATCGACAGGTCGCTCTCTCTCGAGAGTTATCTACCTGTTCACATGTTTTTGTACGAGTAGATTCGGTACGCAAACCTTGGCAACAACCTTACGAAGGCCCTTTTCACGTGATCGCTCGTCACGAAAACACCTTCAAGGTTGATCGATATGGACGCGTCGAGATCGTCAGCATTGATCGTCTCAAACCAGCACACGTCGATGACAGTGCCCTATCTGGTAACCTGAGATTCAATGCTAGACCTAGCAAACCTACTAGCGGGATCCTCAAACCATCTTCAGGTCCCACGCTAGATACATCTGAGACCTCATTCTCATGTCCCGGTCAACAGCACGCGTTATCTGCACCGTCTACGGACGAGACGATAGTCTCACGTCCAGGTCAGCAGACCACGCCGCCTCTGACCTCGGATGAGATTACAGGCTCACGCGATACGAACGAGACTGCCGTCTCACGTTCCGGTCGCCGAGTACGGTTGCCCGTACGCTTCCGCGACTAGTCGCACAGTCAACAACCGATACGGTGTAGTGTTATTCCTATGCTACATGCATGCTACACTCTTCTCTTTTTTGATTTTCGTTTTGTTTCCTGAGCCCACGCCTTCGACCACCTCCGTTTGGTTCCGTCGACTTCAGTCAACTTTGGCGAAAGCTGGACTGGCCACCCATGCTCTTGTCAACGTACTCAGTCGATATATTGGTTTCGAATGCTTGGCATACGCTTGGTCTCGAACTTGGTCGTTACGTTCGCTTCTGGTCTTTTGGCTCAACGTGGTTTCGTCCTACGTCTGCAGCGTTTCTGGTGCGCACCTCTACGAACGCCCTCTTCAGATTCTGGATACAAACCACTCTGGTGTAGCATGCCAACTCGAGCAATAAATACAACACATCGCTCCTGGTACTGTTCTCCGAAAACGACCTCCGTTGGCAACTCGACGATCAACGATCGCTTTCCTGTTCGCCAATTCTTCCGTCCTACAATCGCTCGTCAGCCGATCAGTCCCACGATTCAAACCGCTATTTATCGAAAGTGTAAACCCTTTCTAGCGGGGGGCTCCTGTAGTGACTCACGTTTATCACGAGAACACGACTGGTTTAATAAAAACAATTATTATTATAACCAACTGTACCAGTGTTTGTTTTAACGTGCTTTTGTTTGGCTGTGCTAATGACAGCTATATTTTGCTTCCTTTCTTTTACTTACACTTCAATTGTAACTTCGCGCGAATTCGGTTACCTTCTGTAACCAAGGTTGTATCCTGGCACGATCTCGGTATCCTTTCGATGCCACGAGATCGCCAGCAAATAAATATCTCGACTTGGTCCATTAATTGCCTTCTGGTATTTGGCTTCTCGGAGATTTTATGGGTTTCTTTGGTTACGTTCAACTTACGCCTTCTGATTTATTTGGCACGTGTTTCTTGGTAGCGGTGTTCATAGTTAATCTCAATTCGACGCCACGCTACAAGAGTATGTGTGTCTATGGTCTATCCTACATTGTGTCCCTTTTGCTTATCAGCGCCTGTGGAAGAGTCGTGTTTTCATCTGACCAGCTACTTAGGATTATTCGTGCCAATGCAAAATTGGCTAGGCTTCTAAGAGTCAGTCATTGAAAAGATTATTATGCTTTATGGGATCTAAGTAAATATGATCATCACACCTAATTAGTTCCCCTCATTACTCCTTAAGTCTGTCATGCTTTGTACATTCATTTCCTCGTCCGTGATGTCAAGAGAGAGCCAGGTTTCAGTCGGAACTATGATCTTTATTTGGAATGAAGACACGTCCCTGAACGTATCTACAGTACTCCTTCAACTGGTAGTAAAACGGAGAGATAATCTGAATGTGAGGGCTCCTAGTTAAGTTGGTTTGCGATCTCTAAGTTAGTGAGAACCTCGCCATTTCGCATTTAAGGGCTCGTATCACTCGGTTTGTGGGCCTTCTCCGGGTCATGAATCTACAGTGATATTTTAAGCAAGCTTGCATCTTGTCTGCTAGCAAGGACGGAAACAGTCTCACATCGGTTTCTCGTTCCTATTTAAGAGTGATGATCAGATTCCATCGAATAAACCTTTGACTTGTGCCCGGCTCTCCGTTTGGCCTGAAGCAAGCGTTCCATGCCTCACTTGATCCAGGATCTTCGCTTCCCGGATTTATGCTTAACCTGAGTTAGATTGTGTTGTATAGGATTCTGAACGATGTACCTTTCTACCTCCCAGTAGTTACACACTGTTTGCCCACACCATTCTTGTAGCCATGTGAGGTAATAAAGATGCTCCCAAGCCGCCACGTAGTCTTCTGTAGTTTAGCTAAGCTAGGGAACATTCTCGGTTTGCCAAGGTATTTAGTTTGTAATCACATCGAAAATGACTATACCTTGGTCAGAACATCCTACTGGGGAAGGGAAGTGGACATACTCGCCAGAAAAAGATCAGTTGTCAGTTAAAAACCTAAGCTCGAAGGTTTTCCATCCAAATCCCACCTCGTAGTCCCATCAACATGTTCAGTTAGTCTTGAACTTCCAGAGACACTTACGCAACCGCCCTAAACACGTTGTTCCTACTTGCTGTAGTTCAGAGGAAGTATTGAGGTCTCCGGCAAGTAGTGTTTGGTCAAAAACCAGGTGTGATAACTCTAGTATCTCAGTATCATCTTAAATTATTGGGTTTTAGGGCTGGTGAGTCGTTGGTGTGTTCCTCCAATTAAGAACATCTTTCCGCTAACATTGGAGCAATATCAGCAGGATTCTTTCACCTTGGTTAGTTCAGTACTGTTTGGTTTTACAGCCTCAAAGTGGTTGTGAATATATGTCGCCACCCCACCTCCCACGCTAAGAAATATAATGTTCTGATTGTAGAAAATAGTATTTTTTGGACACAGGCTGATTTTCTGTGTCAAAACTGAATGATCCTCCCAATCAAACGTAGATCTAGACTTGAATACTTGCTCCTGTTACCCCACGTGAAGAAGCATAGGGCGCCCACCAGTACTCTACATGAAACCATGTTCTGGGCAATTCTTTCCAGTTGTGTTCAGTTGCCATTCATCCTTTTCATGTCTTCTGAGTAGTGTGTTCTTCGGCCTACCTCTTTTCTGTTTCCTATCAGGATTCCAAGTAAGCGCTTGTCTCGTGATGCAGTTTGGTGATTTCCCCAATATTTGTCCCATCCACCTCCAATATCTTCATAATTTCCTCTTCAACTGGAGGATGGGTTGCTCTCTCTCTCTCTCACAGTAGGTTGGTGCTGATGGAATCTGATCAGCGGACACTGAGTATCTTAATTAGACAGTTGTCTACAAATACTTGTACCTTCTTGATGATGGGTGTAGTAGTTCTCCACGTTTCATTTCCGTACTGTAGAACTATTTTGACGTTCGTATTGTAGATTTTTGACTTTGATATTAGTGGACAGTTCTTCTAAGTTCCATGTGATCTTTGACTGTAAGATCTAGAGTACTGTATAAATATAGTAAATGAGACAGTGGCCCACAAATGTTTTCCATCATATTATATCATAGGAAATATTGGAAATTTGGCAACAATGAATTTCTCTAATCTAGCAATCATTAATCATGGGTGAAGAAGTTTCCACATTTCCTTGAATTTGATTATTTTGTAGCATTGAAAGACGGGTGGAAATAATCAGGATTTTCCCTCATGAACTTTTGTAGACTTTATTTTTCTGGAAGTATATGTGACATGAATTAGTGGCCCTTGTTTTTTGAGACAGTTGAATTAAGCTCGACCTTTTGTGGAAATTTTAAATATACGTGACACGATATCCGGGTTAGAACAAACCCCACTATCGTTCTGAAGTTTGACCTTTTATATGTCGATCAAGCAAAAGGATTTGAGAATCATCGTTTACACTATCGTGACCCAAGATGTAGGCCGTTTCGTTCTCTATCGTCTTTTTCTGGCTCATATGGAAAGTTTAACCTTTTTCTACGACGAAAATATCACTCGGTCGTGCTACGGACGTGTCAAGCGTAGCGCAGTCATCGACAAAGAAAGGACAGTCACAACTTAGCGAAAGTCATACTACCAATTAATTCTATGGTAGAAATTATTCCAAAATGTATGCAATCGCTTGACTAGATAAACGAAAACAAGCACAATTACTTATTATGATACATTTAGATGACTTAGAGTTTATCCACAGTCTTCTATTCATTACTATGAATTATTGAATGCACTTGATGATACTCCCGTAACGATTTTGACTTAAAGAAGGGATTCCAAATCATGATGAACCAAGGGAATTATATATGCTGTAACACTTGTTACTTTAGATACTAGCGTGTCAAATAGGTCGGTAAAACTAAAAGCATAGCTGAAGGTCCATGGGTGAAAGTATACCGTTGTCAATACAAGGTGATGATAGTATTAAAGCTTTTCTCAAATAACCAACATCTATCTGGACAGTATTTTTACAGAGGAAAGTAGATGTTAAAAAATTTCAGTCCTAATTCACCTTGCCTTATCCAACGATACCGATCATAAGCGAAGAGGTCTTTAGAATCTTATAATTAACTCGACAAAGACTTGTCACGTAAATGTAGCATGACGGGCCTCAAACGCTTGTTTATTCAGCTTGGAATCACGTTTTCAGGTTGAAAAGACTACTACCGATTCATTTTCTCTTTTTCATATCCCTCAAGAAATATCCTTATAGCATATAGGGAAACGAGGAATATCTACAACATATCAGGCTATCCAATCGACAAGCAAAGCGCATCTTAATCGCTGAAAGGTAATTCGAATTAGACCACCCACACTTGTCTGATATTTTCGAATTTTACGCTCCACCAAACCTAACGATCGAAGTTTACAAAACGATATTTTAGGTCGCATTTTGACAACGCTATTAACCATAACAACCCCACAGTTGCTAACTGCACCGTCGCTCACCCTTCTGTCTCACGGTACGCAAACAACTGATTGCGATGACATCATGGATCTCCAACCTACACGTACCTCCCAATTTCATAGATCGCGCTCTAACTGATATATCAGTCAACTTAACATATAAGACTGTATAATCATTCTTAAGGACTTCCAGAACCAACCTATCTAGTTTTGCCACTCTTCCTCCCTTCTAATTGGAAATGGCCTCGATCTCAGTTATGGGACTTGTGCCAATTTCCCATCCACACTGCTTGAAGATTATGGATAACTGGCACCCGGTTAAACTGTTACTAAGTGTTCTGCTAACCGACCTAACCTCCTGGAATGAGTGAACTATGGTTCCGAAATAGTCTAGCTCGTAGCTGAATTCCACTAAACGTATTCTCGACGATTTGGAACAGTAATTTAGTGCGACGTATTGGCATTACCCTTTCGCCTATGTGACTTTCGTTCCCCATCACTACTGGGTATCGTTGCTTAAAATATTTGTCAGTCTGCATTCAAACTGTTTCTCATCCTCGTGTTTCGGTGCCGGTTAGTATGAGATGTCGAGAATCCGTTGATTTATTTGAAACCCCTGAACTCCATTGATCTTTCCTAAGCTTCTAGTTTGAGTCACAAGTACACAACAGTGCTGTTGTTACAACTGTTTGGATATTACATCAAGCCTCTCAGAATAAACTTAACCCACACGGTCGACTAAGTGCTTAGTTTATTGTTCGTAAACTGTACTTCTGACCATTTTTTCAGAATTAGTTTTAAAGGGTCTTCCTTCTGTGACTTTTATGGGCCCGGCAAGTCACAGACAAACGCGTGTTTACACTTCAGGATGGAGTGTGAGAACATGTGCGTTGGAGAAGCAGTAGTCGTGAATCGAGTTTTAAAGACGAGGTCTGTGTTGAGTCGATGTTGGGGGTCATCGGAAATTATCCTTCCTTATGATTACAATTTTCATTTTCTAAAACTGAGTGGTCCTTTGTGTATGGTTATTCAATCACAACATAGAACCTATACGCATGTACATCAGTCCAGGTTCCGATACCCGATTAGCACAGAAAAGTGAAGTCAGACCAAATCTCAGAATAGTAGAGGTAGTTACAATATCAGTGGTAATAGGAATTCACGAAAAGGAAACATAAATTAATGAAATGAAAGCAAAAAGTTATGAGGAAGTTAAAAGCTCAGGATTTGGGAAAGACGAAGAATGGATGCATCTGAGCCATTGCAAACGATTTCGAGCCATATCATTCAAGGTCTCTAACTACTGGTTACGACAATCACGTGAACCCCAACCAGGTAGTCTGTACCTATCAACGCAGTTCAATCCAGTTGTCAGTGACTTCACGGACTGATGCAATGTTTTGACTTGACCGCCCCTAGCCTTCTTGCAGGCAACCTTGCACCAGAGAACTTCGCCCGTCGAGGTAGGCGGTGGCTAGGTATACGTAACACATCCCAACCACATAAATTGATAAAAATTGACTACTTCGTCGATCGATCTACCGCACTTATCTAGTACTCTTTCTAACCGAGCCGCCTCGCAGCTAAGTGAAGCGGCAGATGCTTTCAACTACACTTCCTATCGTTGGTTTAGGCGATGACGCGAGCCAATCCTGAAGTAACATTCCAGATTTGTAGAGAGTATTGTATCCGATAGTTGGAACAGATGGTCACTTCTGTCCATTTCTTGGGCCCTCACTGATGAACTCGCCCAATTGTTGCTCAACTTGGTTTTCATTTTCTACTTGGACGTGAAAACCCTATTCAGTGAAACTATAATTGATGAACGACACTAAAGTCACATTGAGGACGTTCACTTATTTAATAGGGCTGAGTGGGGGTTATAGGCCAGTGTGGGGAATTAAGATTATGATTGACAGTTGATAGTGAGGGTTAAGAACTAGACTTAGGGTTTTCATCCAGAACTGACATCAGCTTAAATGCCAAAACGCTTTCGAGCTAAATGGATGTCGCGCTGAAATCCAAGACCTGTTATTCTAAATCTCATTTGTCCGTCCATAAATTATAGTCTTGCCATCCATTCTATGATTGATCTGTCAGAGAGCTTAGCTTTTTGAAGCTTATTGGACCTTCTATAAAACTCGCTTTTTTTCAACATCGGAGCTGTGGTCAGTGAAAGCTTAAATAGCCAATCGGTCTTCTAGACTGAGTGCACTGTGATTCCTAATTATGTAGCTTCTTGTTCACTTGTATTTACTAGTCGAAAATGGGTAGCAACTCTGTTTTAAGCATTTAAAACAACTCATAAAAGTTAGAAAATAAAATGTGCTTTATCAATATGAACAGAAATAAACATAAAATATTAGCTATTGAAGGAAGAAAGACAATACTTAACAGATGTAACTGTAAGCTTTCGGATAACCGGATTTCATTATGCCTTCGAATAAAACAGGAACGGAAATGGGAGCAGAATAAATACAGATTTCATTTCGTCGATTTCACATTTTAAAGGATTACAAAGTATCATTATACTAAAATATTGAAAAGAAAATAGCATATATCACGCTTGTGAATATTACAAATATTGTGGTACAATTAACTATAGTTAGCACCACATTAATTACATGTAGTTCCCCGTATAACTTGTGGTTTACTTACTAATGCCGGGAAAATAGCTACGCATGAACCATTTAAATTTTATCTTCCGGTAAACATAATCTACAGTTTACATCCAATAAAAGACATTTCAATTTATTCGCGAAATCGTCACAATATTTGTTGAATTGCATTATATCACGAGGGTGTTTCGTCCAGAATTTGTGGAAAGAATAAAATGTATAGCCTGTTTCAAAAACGATAGGAAAAAGAATGTATGTATAGTAGAATGAGCTGGTTTGTAATTAAACATAAAAGGATTCTACTTCTTACAATTTTCATGGATTTAGCACAATAATCAGGGTGTCAGAGTGACCAGTAAAAGCATTTCTATTAATTTATACCAAAAACATTACATACCTATCACTTACAGCAAGAAGGATTTTAAATAAAAAACAAATCAGTTGATGAATAGGTCAATTGTAGAAAAATGTACAAAACTACTTATCCAAATCATAGGATTAATCTATAAAGTCACTTTGTTAGTTTGAACCGTCAAAACTTATTATAGACGGATCATATAAAACGAAATTCTTGTTGTCATAATCAAATGATTCTGTTACCACTATACAATACAATGATGTGATAAGTTGAATACCTTTATGTCATCAGATTTGTTGTGAAACATTTTCACCTTTTAAATTTTAACAAATAGTGGATGAAAATAGCTACTCGAACAAACAACAATCAAGCTTCATGTTACATAAGAAATCTATCAACACACACAAGCGTTGTGCAATGTTGTCTTACAGTATGAAAAAAAACACTGTGACAATGAGAGATACACCGGATTTTCGAACAAAAACTTGGTTTGAACATATATATATATGCCAAATCATTTCTAATTACTTAACATTAAGAGTGAGCTCAAACGGGTCGATGTAAAACTTTTGAAAGGAAAACTAATGAGGTAGCTTTAATGAGCTAAAGAAAGTTGCTTGATATTTTGGTAGTTTTTCATTTCTATCAGTTGAAGATTTGACTTCGGTTTTTTTGTGAAAGCAGAAACTTTTAACATTAACTGTCAATCCATTTTTAGTAAAACTATTAATGGTGAACAAAAATAATTTCAAAACGATATATTTAGACAGCTATAACTTATTGAGAGCTTTTCTTTTTTTTACCAATTAAGCTAAGTGATCACCGAGTACTTTATTCCAAAACAAGGATAATTAAACTCTACACAGTACGAACTGTAAACAATAGGACGTTAAATTGATTATTCGTGTTATTTCGTAACCAAATACACTAAATATTTTCTTCATAATATTATTGTGAAGAAATTGCAGAATTTATACACAGATGAAATTACGTATGCTTTAGGTCAAAAAGCCTTAGGGATACTCTTTTATAATACTTGATTACATTGTTATGCCTTTTCATAGGGATATCTATTTATTAGCAATATATAGTCACATTGGTGAAAACTACGATCTCATGAGAATGAGGATTTTGAGGTTCTTACTAGTAATATAAAGCTAAAATAATCAACAATATACACTTCTTACACGAAGTATCATATGTTGTTTAGAGGATAATCGATGAATATTGAGCACACAAGACAAAATTGCATAGTGTAATGCTTTTTTAAAAATGAAAACTAAAGCATGTGGATAGAATGACTTCAAACCGCTAATTCGACTGCTGCAATATTCCCTAGACATACAAATCTTATTCAACTTAAGTAATTATTAATTCCAGATTTTCCAACGATGATTTTAGGAACCGAATCTATTAGTCTATCAAACCTCATTTTAAACAGACTGACTAGCATTACCATTTTCATATGTGCTAATCAGTGTAAGAAGATTTGGTTATGTGCAGTGTTGTGCTCTTTTAAATTAGCCTTTAAATGATTACTAAAGAGAGGAGTATTGTCGCTTAGCTTTGTGAAGTATTCATTTTCCTTATCTGCTTTGACTCCGTATAAAATACCTTGGTATCCCGTTAACTAAGACTATACGTTGCAGCATGAGTTTTGAAACTATCACATAGATCGAATATAATTGCTGAATGTGTATGTTACTATAAAACCTGCTTGAAGTACGAAAAATATTTGCTACCATACCTAATCAAATGTAGTCTTAATAAATTCGGAATTATGAGTAGCATGTGCCGGACTTACTAATTCGCTAATGTAATTAAGTAGCAAACGAGTGATCAATAGTTAACTAACAACCAGATGTCCTAAAACAAATAATCATTAAAGTTCAAGATGTCAGTAACTGCTCCTTAATGGTATTTCATGAGTCATCAGACATTTTCCATAAACATATAAGCGTAATAATCGAACTTGGAAACGTAGATTTTCTGGGTGGGTGCTAAGCCGTGGGACAATGAGTTACTGTACAAACGTAGTTTAGGAACTCAACTGATAACTAATACATAAACGGTCTTGGACTTATTTCAATAACCAAGAGTTGAACAACAAACTAATAATATCAGCTTTTGAAAAGTGAAGTTAATGCACGCAACTCTGCGAATCTATAAGTGATTACTAAGTCACAAAATATGAAGAACTTAGGTAGATAAAGGTTTTTTTGCTCAGAATTTATCAATGTCACCCGGTCTGAAAACTGCCAAAATTACGTTTACTAACATATTGTCACATATCTAACGCTTTCATTGAGAAAATAAATTAAAAAAACCATATCAGGTTTTATTCAGTCGACTAAAAGTAAACTAAAAATGAGCGGCATCGAAAGTGTAAATTATATATATATCCCACTCCACGAGGAGTAACAGGCGTAAGTTTTAGAGTGGAACCCTATATGTTAGAATACATTATTTTTAACCTGTACCAAAGACTCAAGCCCCACTTGTGCTATTTTATTTTGAGTGGTAAAGTTATATCCCTACTCCGAAAAATTTCAAACTAACGCCAAGTAAATAAACACGTACTTTATTAATAGGTTGCAGTACTTTGTGCTACGTTAAGTACATGGTTGCCTTTGTACTTAGATATTTTAGGAGTGACTACCATTCTTCTCATAAGGAAATTGAGGATGTTAGACGACTCTCTGTGTTCGATCATCGCTGTCTCCGAAGGATTGCTGACATCCATTGGCAACACCATGTTAGTAATGCGGAGGTTCGGCATCGTGTGTTCGGGCACAGAGATGATAATCCAGTTGGTGTCACCATCTTGAAACACCGACTTCGGTGGCTTGGACACGTTCTACGAATGTCTTCCCAGAGAATTCCACGTCGTGCATTGTTTGCTAACTCTGGGTCTGGCTGGAAGAAGCGGAGAGGTGGTCAGTGTATGACATGGTGTCGTGGGATGAAGAAGAGCTGCAAAAGACTGGCTTGTGTTAGTCCTTCTCGACTCCCTGGCTAAGGTCCGAGAGATGGTGCGACGCAGTGGCTAGAGACGTTATCAGATATGGCTCAGAATAGAAGCCAGTGGCAATCCTGCTGTAACTTTCTTTTACTTTCTTCATAAAAAATGGTTGTTTCTTCCTTAACTGAAAGAATTCTTCCGATTGTACTTTTCCATTTCCCCCATTATTACTATTATTATTACACTACCTTACACTGATCTGTAGTCGTTATTGTTCTTTTTTTCACGCTCCTAACCTTTTTTCTCTTCGAATTCTCATTGTTTTTTGTGGCGCATATGTATTTGGTGCCCTCTTGCTTGTACCAATATTTATGTGTTCAAATAAATAAACAAATAAATGTAGGGAAATTACGAAAACTAAAATGGTAGCACCTACAGTAAAACTCGTTGAAGTCTTGTATGCTGGCTGATGAAGACATATTATAGAATTGATATTTTAGATAACCCTTCAGCATTAAGTTGTACGACAACTTCGTCAAGTGGATACCAGTTACAGCAAATGGATACCTGATTGGTTGGAAAGGAGTTAGTGTAATCAAATAACTTCTTAGAATTTACCATTTGTTAGGACGATGTGATGCCGATAACATACTTCGCGCTAATTTTGTGTGTGATTCTGCGAAGTACCTATGTAGGTATAAATTCAAAAGAAAATACTATACAAAGAAAAGTACAGCACAATTAATAGTAAGGATTTAGGCAGTGTTATTACACTGATTTAAGCTCTATGGTATGTGTTTTTACTTGAAACATGAAACAGTAATAACAAATGAAGCCAATGATGTAGCAAGTTTCCTAGGATATATATTCATGATGAGGAATATAACTGGACTGAACAAGAACATAACACAAAGCCTTCTAACCATACTATAGGTCCTAAATGGTATATGGAAATAAATTTGGAAAAGATTCTATCAACCATATCTTCAATATTTATTAGAACACGTAAACATTGGTACAAGAAGGCACCAAATATGTATGCACCACACAAATCATTTGATTTGTGTGAGGGCTAGGGTACTGCTCGAACTCCCAGACCGAAGCAGTTGGTTCTCTTGGAGAACCACTCCCCGAGCCTTTTAACTAGAGGTCTAATCCACAAGGCCCGTGGTAGTCGGTGACCAACAATAGGTGTATACGCTTTTGTTTCCTCAGGATTCGGGAGTCCATATGCACTATTAGTTTGGAATTAGGGCTTTCCAACTCCCCTAGATGGATCTCTCATGTCCACCAACCCAATTCAGTTTTAACAATTGTTTACTTTCGTCATTTTAAACCTTGTAGTACGGGTTTAAAAAACACAATCACTACGTGCAGAAACGACAGAAAAAAACTTATTCACCCCATAGATGGAGATAGCGAATGCTAATCTTACTATGTTAATTAAGAGTTCTAACCCTAATGAAAAAGTGGGTGACCATAAAGATTTAGTCTATTATTATCAGCGTAGAACCTGCCATACACTTGAACGTGACCTTGTGACTCTGGATACCTATGACTAACTTGTCGAATCTAATGTGGACTACATAAGTGTAGATTTTACATAAAAATAAGGGATTAGTAATGCTGAATGATAAGACTGAAAATCGTCATACGTTGATCGCTTTCACATATATCAGTGTCACATGAGCAAATCAGTTACTTTACACGAAGAACCTTTAAACGTCATTAAGATGAGTTTTGAAAAAATATAATCACTAAATTTATGACTAGTTTTGACCAACTAAGTACGACTTACACAAGATTTTCAAGAGACAGTATACCCATTCCGCGGAAATCCGTCTCGGGGTTCTCCGTCTGAAATCCAAGAAGAGTCCATTTCTCTCCATTACGGGATGACAATTCGTTTTGAGAATCAAGACAAATCCATAACTACAAAACTTCAAGTCACTTATGAGAAAAACTACCCTTGAAAGTAATTCGGAGTGATAGTGATCATCTGAATTAAACGCAGTACACTTCGAGGCATCCAATGTATTTATTAGTTCCCGATAAGAGTTGATTTGACTGATGCAGTACAAATAATCGGTAGGAAAACTGGCATAAGTTTGTGTATATGATAATACTTTGGTTGATCTTTTAGATCGATACGCTTAGCACTAATGACAAGCTGCACATGTGACTTAGCATCTGTACATTTTCCCAAAAGCAATCCATTTTGAATAGATTTATTTTTTGAATTCCTCAGCGAGTTTTCTTTTATATACAATCAACACAACACTCAAGCTAAACCAACCTATTCTGACAGTTCTGGGTGCTCCTTTCGGACAATCAGCAATTATGCGACTTAGTTCACACCTCCCTGTTACTAATCGAGAAATATACTTTATCATAGGACGGAAAATTGAATATATCACCTGAAACAAGTAGACAAATATGTATGTTAAAAAATTCATTTGTAGGAGTTGTTTGATGGTGATAACCGGTTCAGTATGATTTATATGTATCTGGTCAGCAAGTTAGATGAACGTTTGAGTTGAAATACACTAGTCAGTGGATGTCAGAGTAAAAACGTCAAATCCTTTCGAAGTCGCCCGCCGTTGTTTCAACGACCTTGAACAACCTTACAAGAGGTGATCATTCCATTTTTCAATTATCGTTGGTTTGTAGGTTTGTATGAGTACTAAATTCTCTCATGTTGAAGTGGTTTTTTGCTGTGTTAAAAAGCACAAAGCAACTGCCCAAAGCATTAATTTAGCCTTCTCTGTTTTGTAGTGTATACTTTAGCTCTATTGTTGCTTCGTAACTTGATCTGTGATTCGATTTGCTCTAGTGAAACTCACAGCCTTCGTTTGATTTTTACATGAGGTCGAGAAATATGCTTTATCGTATGACGGAAAATTGGGCATATCGTCTGAAACAAGTAGTACGACGAGCTTCAAAAGACAACAAGCTACTGAAGATGACACATTTATTTTGGGGATTTATTTACCGCTACAATACCTTGAGGAGAAAAGACGATGACTCTCAAACAAACACTCCAAAAGGAATAGCAAGCATATCCAAAATCTTCATGACGAGCCTATTTAAACGGATTTATACGTTTTCGTTCTCATCTTGCTAAATTGATGCGCATACATTTCCCCGTGGTGGGTAGTCAAGCTACTTGAATTCACAAGTTCTAGTTAGTTTGGTAATTATTTGTGGATTTACGTACCCTCGAATCTGAACAAGTGGGTTTGTGTCACGGTAGCAGGGTTTCTGTAAGCAATAAGTATCACCTTACGAGTCAAGAGGTTGGTTCGTTGCAGTGGAAAATAAAAACTCCAATACTAAGAGGAGACCGTTGTCTCAAGAACTAACTAAATAAATAAGCTGATCGATCGCCAATGCAGACAGTATGAGCAGGCCGAGGTGAAGGAATAGAGATGGGGATAATAGCAAGAGTTGATAATAGGCGAGACAGAAAGTCGTCAATAATATGTGATAATGATAACAGTAGGTAAGTTACGAAAAACTCATCAGACAGCTTACCCAAGCGGAAATGGTGATCCGTGGGTGAGCACGAGTTTTTCAAGTCTCCATTTCAACCAATTCACTGAAGGGGTTATAGTTATTTTGACCCGAAGAGCGTTTCAAGTGAAAGCAGCTCTCATTGAGAAAGTGGGAGCTATCTGAAATTTTGCCTTTCGATGTGCAATTTTTCAAAGGTTGTGTCGGGGAGCATTATAGTGGTGTTTTAGTAGACTGTTCGTGATAGAGTTGCTTGATGTACATAGTATGTTCGATGCCATCATAAGATTACCTATAATTCTCCCACACCTCACTGGGAATAATGCTGTGTCGGAATTGGTCTTCGCAATAATTATTCTTTAGCCCTATCACCCACTTGGTTGCTCATCTCTGTACTTGACCTAAGAGATTGATGTCTGTTTCGAAGAGATGGAGGAAGCGACTTTATGGAAATTGAGTTGAGGTCTTGAGCACATTTTAATCAATATGAGAAACTATTTTGGGGTGATTGCACCAAGATGTCTTCTCATAAATTGTAGTGTTGCATTTCCATCGACTGCAACCACAATATATTTTAAAATAGTGTCCTTGATCTTTGTGGTTGCTGGAACAAGATCACGCTCTGAGGAGACTAGTGCGCGCGAATTTTATTAAAAACTTTAGTTGTTAGTCCACCACGTGGCTGAATGTTCGCTACATGACATTCTGATGGACTAAATTTCAACTAATAGTCCTTTTGAAGATATGTTTACCACCTTATAGACCTTCACATTTAAGTATTGTCAGAATGTACGGGAATCGACGAGCTAAATGTGTCTGTGAGATCATTTATGAAGATCAAGAAGAAAAATGCGATTAAAATGGTTTCTTTTGTGACTCCTAAAGTTAAGATCTTCAAGCTGTTTGGAATTCTGCACAAATTAGTGTTCAACACACGGTTTTCTGTGTGATTATCGTGCCCGAGAAGTTTAATGTCAGCGTAACCCATCTGTTCAAATTTTCCTATATGCATCAAAGGCTCCAGAGAGGTCGAAGAATATTACGCGAACCGGTGTTTTTGAAACCAAAAGGTTGTCCAGCTCTATCATGCTGTGAAGAGATTTCGAACTCTTGAAAATACCTTCCAGAATCACTTTTTAGCTTACCTGAAAGGAACAGATTTGTCAATCTGTTACCGCATTCTGTGATTGGTGCATTCATCCATTATCTTCGAAAGTGTTGGTAATTTGGTGAATCATCCACACCAGTTTTTTATTTCTCCTCGTTTGAATATCGGAAGGAATCTCCTGACTTCATTCTTCCGAAAGTTCCTGTGAACATGTACTTTTCACACACCGGGTTACTGGCGACTTATGTGCACTGTCTCAGGGTTACAAGAGGTACTTTATTTTATTCGTAGCTAGCTTAGGAGTTATATAAGTATTCCCCGCATCATCAGCTAGGACTACACTTAAGAAGTATTCCGCACCAGTGGTTTCCTGGCTTACTTAGTCGGTGGAGTTGACATGAAAGATTTCTCCCATCTCTAGGTTGGTAAGTCCGAAACCTCTATCCTACTCAGCAGCACAAGTCACCTGTTGTGTTTTTTCGTTGAGTCATGAACCTATAAATTTTGAATAAATTTGTACTTAAGCTGGTGGTTTATTTCAGAAATATCTCTTGTCTTTTCTATCTGTGGCGTTGCAAATGTCTTTTAATACCAAGTAAACGATACAGTCAGAATCCTCCATTGAAACCTTCAATGTTCCACACTATCTTTTCTACACGTAACAGTCATTTTGTTCCTTGCTTAAGCTAAAGCTTTCCCCTTCCAGATGTGAGTTTTGCTCGAGGTACGTTGTGAAGGATAGCACTCTTAATAACATCCTTCACTATCCATCAGCTTATTTATTTATTTGAACACAAATACTGTTATAAGAAGGCACCAGATACATATGCGCCACGTGATAATAATAAGAATAGGAAGAGATAAAAAAAATACAAGGTGCGTGTAGAAAGAAAAAAGAACAATAACGACTACAGATCAGTGTAAGGTAGTGTAATAATAATAGTAATAATGGGGGAAATGGAAAAGTACAATCGGAAGAATTCTTTCAGTTAAGGAAGAAACAACCATTTTTTATGAAGAAAGTAAAAGAAAGTTACAGCAGGATTGCCACTGGCTTCTATTCTGAGCCATATCTGATAACGTCTCTAGCCACTGCGTCGCACCATCTCTCGGACCTTAGCCAGGGAGTCGAGAAGGACTAACACAAGCCAGTCTTTTGCAGCTCTTCTTCATCCCACGACACCATGTCATACACTGACCACCTCTCCGCTTCTTCCAGCCAGACCCAGAGTTAGCAAACAATGCACGACGTGGAATTCTCTGGGAAGACATTCGTAGAACGTGTCCAAGCCACCGAAGTCGGTGTTTCAAGATGGTGACACCAACTGGATTATCATCTCTGTGCCCGAACACACGATGCCGAACCTCTGCATTACTAACATGATGTTGCCAATGGATGTCAGCAATCCTTCGGAGACAGCGATGATCGAACACAGAGAGTCGTCTAATATCCTGAACTCGGAGAGGCCAGGTTTCACAAGCATAGAGCAAAACTGTTCTCACCGACGCGTTGTAGACCCGGCCTTTTACAGCCAGACTAGCATCACGAAGGCGCCAACGATGGCCCAGATTGGTATAAGCCGCTCTGGCTTTCACTATACGTGTATTGATCCCATGACTCACGCCACCACCAGCACTTATGCAGCTACCCAGATACAAGAACTTCTCGACTACTTCTATCCGCTCACCATCCAGGGTGAGCACAGGATTAGAATCCTGCCAGCCTTGTAGAAGTACTTTGAACTTCGAAAGTGCATAGCACATACCATACTTACGGACACTGATTGCCAACTGATTAAGTGCGGATTGTATGGCTTGGGTATTATCACACAGTAAGACAATATCATCTGCATATTCAAGGTTGAGAAGTCTTTCTCCAGGCAACAGATCCACACCGCCATTACTTACATCCATCAGAGCTGTTTCCAGAATTTCATCGATGGCATAGTTGAAGAGGAATGGTGAGATTGGGAAACCCTGTCTAACCCCACTGCTTGAGTGGAACAATGGAGAAATGTAGTTGTATGCCCTCATTCTGCCTGAAGTGTTTGTATATACGGTCTTTAGGATGTTAAAAAACTTTCCACGCAAACCCTTTTTCAATAGACAATCCCAGAGGACATTTGGCAGAGGGTAAAGATATGATCAATACATCATCGACCAGAACGAAAACTAGCCTGCTCCTCGCGAGTCAATTTTTCTCCGGTTTTGAACAGTGTACGAAGTATGACAGAAGCCAATGGTTTGGACGCAGTCTGAAGTGACCTATCCATCGATAGTTGTTACAGAAATGACGTGAACCCTTTTTAAAGATAGGGACAACTATTAACACACTCCATGACGTTGGTATGTATAATTATGGTCTACTATGATATTAGTACTGCTCTAATAATAGACCTAATCCTAAAATTATAGACTTGTCATGATATAACCGCATAATCTATAAAATCTTACGTGGAAGTTACATCAACGTCTACACCAACTCATTGCATCATAACAATTACCAATACATGATGGAGAATAAGCTTAGGCTAGAGATAGGACAATATATTTAATATGGCTAAAAGATATAAGATAACAGGGATCACGCCTGCATGGCCGAGCCATGCCATTCGATCGACTCCAACTCATTCAATTCCTTGCCTGCGCCTTCTCCATCGTTAGGTATTTCTCCACGTTAAATATTGAATATCTATTTTCCGAGCAATCTCGTATTCAGCTTTGGAGATTGTATGGTTATTGTCCAATGCCACTACAGATACACTCTCTAGCTTCCAGACCTTTGTAAACAATACAGTCAGTTCCTTAGCCAGTAAGTCACTACGATCTCTAAAAAGGGCCGGAGGTAAGTCATCTGAACCCGGTGATTTGTAGCACCTTAAGAGATGGAGTTCCTTGCGGATTTCCGCCTCATTTGGTGGATCAGTCGTCACTGGCCATGAAGGGCAGGACAGTTTGACCGATGTTGCCGGAGCAGCAAGTCAGTTGAACTGCACTTTGAAGAATTCTGCCCATCGTCCAAGACGTCGATGGATGTTGGTGATTTGTGTCCCGTCATCTCCACAGATTGTTTCGCTCACACCAGATTTCTTGTTGCCAGTGCCTCGAATAAGTTGAAAGGACGTCCGGCAGTTAACAGATGCAGTTGCTGCTTCCAAATCATTGGCACGTTCCAACAACCAGGCTTCTCGATCCTTACACAAGCTTTGTCCAATTTCATTACGTAACAGCCTTCATTTGTGGTCAAACTCATGGTCACCCAGAGTAGACCGATGTGTCCCGATGAGTTGTAAGGATCCTAAAGAAACACTGTTTATAAGCGAGACGTTTCGCGAAGCCGCAAGAGACTTTACTCGCCGTTTCCATGGCGTCTTGCAACTGGAACCAATGCCCATCTATACTTTTCGGTGGGATGTTAGCTAGCCTTGAACCTAGCTCGGTTTGATATTTTGTTGCAGCAGAAGTTGCAACTGACATCAATTTGTTTAGGGCGATGGATTTCTTGGCCGCTGAAAAGTAAGGTAAGATTAACGCAAACAACGGCATGATCAGAGTCCAAATAGGTCATGCGACGAACAAGTCCACGTCGGCCATCTAAACAACTCTATTCTGTGCCTTAACGTCCGGCCTGAGCATCCAGGTCTCCGGCTAGTACTACAATATCTGTCGAACGCATTTTCTGAAGAACAGTTAACTGGTGGTAGAATTCATCCTTGATTGCATCCGGGATGCAATCTGTCGGGGCACAGGCGGAGATGACGAAAAGACATCGTCGCTTACGCAGATTTCTTCTCACTTTAGTGGGATTCTAATCTAACAGCACATAACAGACTGTTAATGGGGATCAAATAGGTTAGTGCTGCCTCAGCTTCAACTCTTAGTGTGACACCAACAAAACCAAACGAAGATGCCACAGGGTCCCCAGATAAACGCACGTGAAATAAGCTTTTCGAAGCGACAGATGGAGAGCGAATTTGTAGTATTTCACCAGAGTCTTCAATACGGGTCTCGTATAGACAACAGACGTCGATATTACGTCTTTCTAAAGACATAGCCAGCCCTATCTGTTGTCCGATCTGGATTATTGTGTGAATGTTGAAGGAAGCCAGTTTGAATGGTATACGTGATTCCAGAAAGACTGCTTCAGTATTCGTATTCGGTGGAAGCATTCAACTTTCGACCAGTTAGTGACTCGAGATCGTCTAGATAAAACAGAGTTACCACCATGGGCGAGCTGCTGTATAAGTTGAAAAATGGGAATTTATGAAGTAAGAATAGACGTTGACAAGCTATGTAATATATAAGAACTAGTAATAATAATTGTAATAATGAAGATGAATGTTATCAAGTGAAAATGAAATGTCTGAGTTCTGAATCGGAGCGAGCATAGCATTTTGTGAAATGATTGTCATCTTATTAAATTTGTGTGAGGGCTGTGATATTACTCTGGAGACTAAACCTAAGCAGGTAGTTTTCTTGGAGGGCCACACCCAGAGCCTTTGACCTAAAGGTCTGACCCGCAAGACAGTGGAGCATCGTAAAGAAATGCAATCCCATGTTTGCCAATGACCAACGAATGGTTCATACGCCATCAGTTCTTTCAGTATACTGGAGCCCATGTACACTATTGGTTTGTAATCAGTTTTTTCCAACTCCCCTAGGTGGATTCTTCATGTCCACCGGCCCGGTTAAAGCTCCGGGCATTCTCTTTTCGTCATCTGAATTTCGTAGACAATACCCTCGCCCATAAATTACTATACAATAGAGGAGCATCTATCAGTGGTCATCGACTGTTAGCCCTCAACAGTCTTGTGACAATGAAGCCTGTTGAGGGTGCGTCCTCATGGCCACGTAGTTTGCCCTACTGTGGTAAACGTAAGGAACATCCTCGTTCATCTATTTCACCTCGTTTTTGATCACGTTAAATATCACTGTGATGTGGTCACTACACCCTATCTGTGTGGAGATTGACATATTTGATTAGAGGTTTGTCATCTATTTGCAAATGGTTTAATTTGAAAGATTTTTCGTTATCACCTTGTCTCTTGGCGTCATCCACATGTTCAACCAGCTCATAAGTTTTAATGGTTGTGACAAGTCATTTATAAGACCACTATTCTGGGTCTGTAACCTGCTTACTGAGACCGAAGAACGGATTGTGGAAGTGTTCTGTTAGAGGCATCTTTTCGATTATTACATTAACCGCAGAATTTCAGCACATTAAAACATCAAATTGGACAGCTACGCAGTAGAAACAGCGAAAAAAAGTGAACGAGGAAATCCAAATGCAATTGCCTACAAAAATTGTGGATATGATAATTCCAGCTTCATTTCCATCGGTTACTCAATAGGCTGACACGATCGGGTTGAGTTTACTTGCAGCCTTACTTTCAGCCATTATTATAACAAAGTTAGTGTTAATCTGAACGAACAAAAATCAATTGATTGCAGATTTTGTTGTTTTTTTCTTTTTCAAACTTCCATTTCATAGGGTATATCACTAATTTTATTATCACTTTAATGGTAAAAAATACATGGTTTATCTTTTTATTAGATGGTCCCAGTCAGAACTGGCACATATTTGGTTACTATTAGTATGATTTTTAATTTACTTGAAGATATGAATTTTAAAAAATATGAATTTTAAAAAAGCACCGGCTTTTGTGGTGGACTAAAGATTATATTAACTCTAAATGGCAATAAAGTTATTACCTCCAAATGTTAATGCAATAATATATCAGTTATAAGATTTAAACACAAATTAAATTTAAGGGACGTTACTTAAATCGGCAGACTTGTGCGTGTTCGAGTTGCGTTTGGCACCAGAATCCACAATTATAATTAATTAATAATTCCATTGAGGTTTTTATGGTTCTAGTAATAAAGCCAGACGTAGAATAAAATGGAAATGTAGCTGCAGTTTATAAATATAGATGACAGATATTTCAGAGTTCTGTTATCATAAGCACAGGTAATGCAGGACGAGAGACGTGTGTATAGTAATGCATTAACGGGCAGTTAACGCGTGTCATACTATGAGTGATACAAAACGGACGAATGTGAGTTCGAGGTCATGCACTCAAGTTACAGGTACAATCATTTTGCGGTAAATGTACAAACTGAAATGTACAAATTAAAGAAATGCAAACAATATCAAAAACTATTTACAAAATAAGTTTGTCGTGCCTATCTCCACACTTCCCATAATTCATTGAAATTCACTGAAATAATGAATCGTTGAATGTTAGACCACCACTGAAAACCTCAATTTCAATAATCTTTACAACCCCAAACTGAAAATACGACGAAAATGATGCAACTGTGTTAAAGTACTAAGACAGATATTCCTTAATGAATTATTTGATATATAACACTAATGACATTTGCTATTCATTCGCATAATAACACAATTTCATTGAACTTGTGCATTGAAATCTAATTACGGATTTATATCATGTTTGATTTGGTGGTTCATTTTAACATCACTGAAAATCTATTTTTTGCAAAATTTTGTGTAAGTTGTATTTTCACTTTTTTGATTACTACCGCGTGGGACAATGAATTTCAGTTATTGGCATAAAGTATTAATCTGACTATAATTCTCTTGGGATACAACTCATTGCAGCTCAATACAGAAGTAACGATATTTATTACTTTAGTTGTTACAAAAAAGTGTTATTCCCTTGTGTATGATGATTTATTATTGATTGAGCATTGCACACTTATTTAACACATTGGTAAGTATGGTGTTTCATGAAATTCAAGATTTTAAATTTTCACCTCATAATTCATTCTAGATCCATGCTTTTGTTGTACAACACTGGTTTTGCCCATTCAAAATTTTTATTCTTTTAGCACTGATGACCTTTCAGTCAATTATTTCAAATGACTGCTTCCAGTTTCCATAGACCATTTGATAGTGATAATTTATTAATTGAAATCTAATCAGTTAAATGGATTCTTTTGATCAAAATGCAGCATGTGGGGATTTTATTAGATCATTAATTTCCTACACCTCCATTCACTCCAATTTGCTATTAGTGAATTATATTTATTAGTTATGTCTTAGATTTCTCCATAAGTTATGTATACAGATACTTCTATACAAATTGGATTTTCGATGTCCACTATTGTTCTGCCTGTCACTATTTGTCCTGTTATATGGCTTGCCTTTTTTCCTGATTTGATCTCCCAACGTGATTTCACTTCCTTTTATTTTTTGTGTGTTTATGACGACTGAATGGACGTATATTCAATGTTTATGGGATAGGATGAGTTTAAGGCATCTAAAAAGGACTTGAATTTCTTTTCATTTAACATTTTGACATTATCACAGTTGAAACCACATCAAGAATTCGTCACATTCCCATGAATCTCCTGATTGACTTCGCTTTCTAAGCTCTTCTAGTAAACCCAGGCTAAATCTACTTGGCAACTTGAAAATGAGAGGAAAGGCGCAAAATACTGGGAGAACGGAGTGAACTTATCCGCAACGCAACCATGTAAGCTTAATGTATCGCACAGGGTCATCTGTGCGTTCAAGTAACCACAGATTTTGTCATTTCATAATGTATTTTTAATTAAATAACTAGATTATGTAGTTAATTTTGCTCTGTTTTTAATTTTTATTCGCCACGTCCGACTGCGTTACACTGTACGTCCATTGCACGCTGGGATGATATCTCAAGTCATGGTGAGTTTATTCACATAGTTGATTGTTTCCAGATAGACTGTCAGTGCATGATTTTACTGAATACAGGTTTGTTGTACTGTAGACTATGTTTCTATGAACAACTGCCTGTTGTCTTCAGTATGAAAGCAGTCTATATGTATCCTTCTTTTTTTTCTTACTTAAGTTCAACTGGTCTATATTTCGTGTTTTGGTTTTATCGGCTTAATTATGTCCATTTAAATACTTAGAGCAACATGTCTGTGCAAATGAAACAATAATTATGACACTTGCTTAGTTTAGTGTTCTTGGTTGTCGTATAATTCAGTTTAGTTGAAAGAATTATGATATACTTATGTATAGTGCTTGAAGCCTGCAACGAAACAGATCAGTTTAGTAAGTAGAGTTGCCTGTTTCTAATGTGTATACGGATTCAGATCAGTCTGATTAAAAATAGGAAAAGACGTGCTTTTGATGCTGTCGCTGTCATACATTATAAGATAGCGATAAGTATGTTTGGTGTTTATTTCTAATCTGTACATCTATCACTGACCATATTTTATGATCACTGTCATTAAACAATTTCCCCAACAATAACATCGGTAGCAAGATAGCTAAGTGTCTGAGCTTTTAGCTGCCCGCAAAACAGCAGTATATGGTTTTAGTGGCCCGTGATCTGTCTCCATTTTAGAGCGTACGAATGTTTGTTATCGCCTATTCTCGTATATAATCGTCGACTTAAATCGAGTTAGTCAATAACGGAATTAAATAAGTCGAATAACGAGAATTCACTTGAGAATACATATATTTTGAATATGAAGCGAATAAAAGATTAGAACAAAATGACACGCAGGGAAGGTGGCTGGGAAGCCAACCCCATCTTTGTCAAGCGTTACTCAATATTTATAGTCAGACAAAATAAAGCTACAGACATGTGATTAATGGAATAAGAAGGTCACACACATATACGCTCATATAAAAACAGTCTAGATTGATAAGCGAATAAATAACAAGGTCAAAGTATGGCTCGAGTAGAACAAATAAAATGGGATGTCCGAAAGCTAGAATAAGGTATTTGGGCTTGGCATAATAATCGACACTACACAGTCTTAGAAGATGAGTGTTCTGTGTCTCCATTAAATGCAGCTGGCTGTGGACAAATGTTAAGAATCTTTTTGACAACTGGGACTTTGAGTTTATCAGACACTTACTCTGTTCGTATGCTTTCCTGTTAAACTAGACACAGATGCATGGGAATACTTAAATGGGAGCAAAATAATAAAAGCATTGCAATACGGTACTAAGCCCGTGTTATGCTTTGCGCAAGTAATAGTAGCTGACCTTATCTAATATTGATGAACTCAAGGTAAATCACAACTGCATAAATTCTTTGCTAAAAAACATGTAATTTGGTTATTTATCTATTCCACATTTCTGACTAAATCCATCACTATTTTTTCATTTAGAATGCAACAGGAGTGAGTCTTCACAGATCCTAAAAACTGTTTCGCCCTTGGAACTATGGCCCTATGGAACTGTTTACGGGAGACCCAACGAACAGCAGATGATAAAAAGGATTCTGGACGTCCATTTTAGTCTCGCAACCACTCCCAGTATTTTTTGACTTCTTTTACTCTTTCATTTGGGAAAAAACAACAAAAACTGCAGCTTAACATTACCAATACAACATTTAAACGGGAACTTGGTTTAAACCTTTGTTTGATATTCGATTCTTAATGGAAGTTCTTGAATAAATTTTTGAATCTAATGCTACTTAGTTTTATCTACCTAATCGTTGCAAGAGACTTGTGATAAGCGAGCCTCTCAACACTTAGTTCATGTGTTCAAATGGTTGTGGACGGAATGGAAGGAGCTTTCGCTTAACAGGCTTCCATGTCTAGTAGCAGGGGGTCACCAAAGCCTCCAGGCAGGAACCTAGGTATGTCAACAATGAAAGAGGAGAAAGAAATTGATAAATCACAGTATGATACTACCCTTAATCCTTAAGAATAGACCCACTTGCCTCTTGAAGGACTCCTGGAGAGTCGCTTGGATTAGCTCGGCGGGCAGCGGACTCCAGCATTTGACAACTCTTAAGGAGTAGAAGTTGCGTCTACAGTCCGTTCTGCTATGTTGTGTCTCTAGTTTTTGGGACTAAGTTAAGTAGTTGTTTTAGGGGATGTCCAGAAGTGTTAAGGTTATTGTAAGCCATTAGGTCACCTCTAAGACGTCTATACTCTAATGAGTAGAGGTTAAGTGATTGTAGGCGCTCTTCATAAGGTGATTTGGTGCATATCTTCATCCTTTTCTTGCGAGACCTACAGACTCGGGTCCTCTCATAGCTTATTCTAACCACCATGGGTTGTCACGGCAGCTGATGGATGAACACGCGTTACACATCCTAACCGTACCAGCTTCTTATCTTATAGCTTCTAATTCAAATGTCATATGACAAGCAAGTAATGCCCCTGCCCGCACTAGTGGAACACTAGTAACTCAAATGCACCCCGTATGGTACCTTACACTGGTTTACGCACTCGCTTAGCTCTTTAATGAGAATATTAATACGGTCCTGCTGAAAATCCCATGGACTCCCCTACCTACCTCAAAACAAATAATTCTGTATCTGTTGCATATAGCAATTTTATTATTCAAAAGTAAGATATAACAGTTAGAATTAGAATAAAATGGCAGTATACAGCAGATGCACGTGGTACATGTCTTCATCGATTATCTGAAATAGAGAATACGGATATTAGCTTAACAGGCTTATTTAGAAAGACTAGTGTCTAATTTGAACTTACTGCGTGAGAAAGTTATACTAGAACTACGAATGTTGTAGAAATAGAGTTTCTCGGGTCGTACGAAGCACTCAGACTGTAAGACAGTTGTCCAAAAATAATTCGAATATGAAGGTGAAAATTTGCAGGTACTTTTCATCGTAAGGGTGAACACATTAGGTACCAGTTGACATCATACCGTAAGAAAACACAAATTTGCGAGTGGTGAAATATGATCTATAAAACAGTGAGCTTAATAACAGTTAATAACCTTATTACTCCCTGATCATGACACTTCGGCTTCCTTTTATGGCCAAAACAGCAAACATACGCTACACGCTGGTAGCAGATTTCCGGCTTTTCAATGTTAAGCTTGCTTTAACGCACTGAGTAATGAGTACAACCCCTCCATTACTGTTATATGGCATATTTTTCATAAGAAACCCTCTGCAATAGATTGGTAGCATCTGTGACTTCATCTATAGTTGTCGGAAGTCTGGGTCCTTTCGAAATCAATACCGATATACGCTACTGCTGGGCACTCTGTATTAGTTTGACTCGTTGGTGGGATAGTGTTGTCCATAAAACTGAAAATTAAAAAACGCAGATTGTTCCCTTTCATTTTGCCGATAACATCATAAAGGACAGTTAGGAACGAACATGCGAACAGCTAGAGTCACAGACGGCAGCAACAATTATTTTAGCTAAATAAAAACGAACTTCGGCTTTGGATATCTAGAAAACAAGGTAAAACATAACCGATTGTCGTTTAAAAACATAAGGTCTTATGTTAGTACTAGCCAGCTTAGCTGAATAAACACAGTGACTTCAGTAGCAGCAGATAAAACCCAGAAAACAAAGCAAAATCAGGAAAAAGTTTGCTCCAACGTTTAGAGTATTACACTAACTTCTGGATTTTAGCACACTGAAACATTAAATTCTGTAGTTACACAAAAGAAATAGCGTAAAAAACACAGAACGAAGAAAGCCGGTCGACATTTTATAACACAAGACTAGCTAGATTGCCTGAAGAAATACATTAACTTGAGTAGAAGCAGCAAAAACCCAGAAAACATCGCTGATTCGAAATAAACTTCACACCAACATACAAAACATTACACTAACTGCGGCATTTTAGCACACTGAGACATTAAATTACATAGCTACACAAAAGAAGTAGCTGAAGGAAGCATAGAACGAAGAAAGCCGACCGCCATTGCTTACAAAGATGGCGGATGTAATAATTCCCTCCTCATTCTGATTGGTTGCTAAGCTTAAGGGCACATTTACGAAATTGAGTTGCGTTTAATTGCTGCCGGGAGAACGCTTTACTCCAAGATTAGTTTGTGCACAGAAAATCTGTTGTACTCGTAAGATTTAATTTGTCCTTCATATATAATAATAGAATCGTAAACGCGATACTGGCGATCAGAGAGTCTATGTGAAAGCTATAGCCAAATTAAGAAAAACTCGGACTTATATTTTATCTGTTTCTAAACGTAAAAACAATTAGATAAGTACAATAATTGAGGGAATTACAGTTATTACGTGAAACGAACAAACATACCGACCAGTATTGCGTGTCTTATTGAAAAAGAATAAAATTATGCGTCACACTAATATAATAGGATAATAATGTCTTTCAATTGGTAGGTCACATGCAACAGGGATAGTTTACAGACACATCAGAACAGATCATCGTCGTGGGCGCTCAACACAACGATTTGATTAGTTAGTTATGGACAAATGAAAAAGTGCTTATGGCGTTTTAACTAGCCTTGGGATTCTGGAACGTTCGAGAACGCTACAATATAGGGGATTAATTGAAGTTGTGCTCAGTGGTCTAGAGGCTTAGAGATCGCGCGCGGTCATATGACATCTATTCGAGTCCTGCGTGAAGAGTCGTGAATGAGCACCGCTGATGAGTCCTACCTGTGACGAAACGGTTGCTCAGTGCCCACAGACTTTTAATGGTGGTCTGCTATTGATCAGTTCATGACTTTAAAGGAAGTTATGTTGTAACGTTTTCATAGTTATGCTTTTTGCTATTCGCATCTCCTTAATTTTTTATATATAGCATACTAGATAAAATGATTGCTTACGGTTGACGATGATGACGACAATTATGTCTGCCTTATTGAAGATGGCATGCCATGTGATGGCTGTAAGAGATGGTTCCGTAAGATGGGTGACAACTTATCACTGGGCGCGTGTAGACATCGCTTCTGTAGTAGGCCAACGTCATGTATTGTGATGAAATTTTTGGCGTTGTTCATTTGAATTACTTATATGCGACAAGGGCGACTGAGAGCATTCTAATGGTTTATTTTACTTGTGTGAGGTATTCAAGTTCCTTTGATTTAATTCCGAAACAATTTCGAATGAAATCACGTTTCGGGCTTTTGGTATTGCCGACCGATACCATTCATTCATCGCTGTCTGGCTGAAGTAATACGCGACATTGATGATTATCTTAATACGCTAAAAGTTAGGAACTCATGAACCTGAAACCCGACATTCCAAACCGGCTTCGTAATAGTTTGTAGAGATTGATGTTTCACTGAAGCGATTCTCCTAGATTAAGCCTTGTTCTTCTTTAATATGGTGAAAAATTGTCAAGTTACGATGCGCCCCTAGTAAGTTTGACATCAGACGAAGTAGGAGGCACGAGTTTCATTTCTAGGGCTGTCAGTTCAGCTGTTACTTCTAATCGTTAGACTGAATCAAACTCCCTAAATTCTCGAGAAGAGTAGAACGCCTGTCCAGATTGTTTTTAGTCGTAAAAGTAAAAAAATATCGCACTGACAGGACACATTAGTTACCACCTGTGAATGGTTCATATCCCTAAGCGGTAATGATGAAATGAATTCAAGTATACCGTGTTTAGGGTGAGAAACTCTCTTACAAATCATATTGGACAATGTGAATAAGTGAATTGGTTCGGAAAGTCAGTGCAAAAAAGGCGATTAGAGGTAAACGATTGTCACATATATAAGGTTGCTTGTTGTATGATCGAACACAGAAAACTAGTCGGCGACAATAGAAGGAATTTGTTGTGGTCCACACTGTCATACTCATTACTTTGTACCTAGTCATCTGTGTATGTGTATTAACGCCGATTATCGTCAAACAAAACGGGATTTCAACGAGCCACACGACAGTTGTGTGGAGCTCAAAACATTAGGTGGATGTCAGCCTGTTGTCAACTATTAATCAGCGAGCAATCGCAGAATGTATCGCAAATTCGAAAACTATTTGCTTTTCCGAGCAACAGACGAAAATAAAACATTAGGATAATATATAATATTCACAAATATTATGTTTGAAATAATATCAGTGAGTAAAATCAAAATAAATCCGATATTTCGGATACTATATTGTCTGAACTTCTTCGCATTAATAATTAAGACCGAAACTATCACAGTAAAATTCAATGTCGAACAGTTAGGTCAAATTTACGCTGAATGCCTATACAATGATAGTCAGACGTCGACTTTTGTGGGTGGGATAACACGAATCAGTAAGATGTAGACCACATGATAATTTTACAGTGTGGTGGTAAGTGAACATGTTTGCATTTGAATGTTTATGTTATCAATAATTGATATTCAGTGAATGAATGTTATTCACTTGTTTGTTAAAAGTAAAGATTAAAAACATTACTATCACCCCAATCAGTGAACAATTTCAAGGAGAATTAGGGTCCTCATAAGGAAACTCAGCTACGAGGATAAACTCAGGCCGGACGACCTACAATCCTTATCACCGAAGACTGTGATCACGAATAAAAGGCCAATGGTCATTCACAAAAAACGCGTTATTGACTATGAATGTAAAACATTCCCCAACGTTGCCTTTGTTTTATGTCATTTTACATTTATGGGTGTTGTTTGTCTGCACAAGTATGTGAGGTCAAGTCTGCTGAAGGTCGAGGTAACAGTGGTCTAAGTTTTGGACTGAGCGTCCCTTTTTACTGGAAAGGCTTACGGCATTCCTCGATAATGTTTGAAGATTAGCCACTATTATAACTATTGGACCCCCGAGAGCCAGTTTAATCCGGAAAGTCGTGAAATTTGTTGGTTTGTGTTTGTAATAGAGGATCATGACGTATGTAGAACGTGAGACTTCCCACTCTTTATCTTACAGAATGTTTCTCACTCATGACGGATCTCCTATTTCATGTTTTTATGATGTCCCATTGTTAACCGATACAAATAACTATTACAATATAATAGTTGAGATACCTCGCTGAACAAATGCAAAAATGGAAATTAGCAAAGAAGTTCTTATGAATCCTATCAAACAAGATGTCAAAAATAATTATAATGCGCATATGCACTTGATTATAATCATGCGTAGATATATCCACGGATATTAACGTTCAGTATACTGTTTGCACCACATACATAGCGAGGATAATTTACTTACGATTACCACCTTGATTTTTTACTTTTGGAAAGTCTGAAACCAAATCTTCAGGGGTAGACTAGTTTGTGGACGAGCCAGTGAGAAGCGTTTGGGGGGATTTCAAGGTCACTGCGCTAATCTAAGTACCTGATGCTCACGTACGATCGGTTTACAGCGGATTTTAGAGCGGCTATAACAGATGGGACCATTAAGAATTTCCTTTATTTGTGACTACAGTAATCAAATGATAGCAGTAAATATACTTAGGTTTTTATGGTATTTGTTTTGTTTTATGGTATTCCAAGTATCTTTTCATCAACTGACGACCGTCAAATCTTAAGTTACATTGATTCAGGCATGACCTGTTACTCTTTTAAACTCCATGGTTATATACTTATCATGACAAGTTTAGATGTATTCTTGTTGTATGTTTTACTTATGTCTGTGATATTTTTAATAGAGGTTAAGGGGTGGGGAATCGCGCTTACAATAGGGCGTATGACAAATAGTATTTGTGCTTATTACAGACCCCATTAAGGAAGCGTGGAAGTCTAGAAAGCCTATATTAGTGTTGGCGATGTGGAATTTTAATTTCATCCGACTTTCTTTTTGAAATGTGTCGAGAAAACCAATGGAACCACTTTTAAAGTAATGAGACTCACTTGAGGGTGAATTAATAAGAAATCCGAGCGTCAACTGACAGCTGTTTGGTTATTTTATGTAGACATTTTTCAATGCTTTCATGGATTCTAAACGATAAAGGAGTCTGTTGCAGGCGAGAAACTTTTAGTCGGTTTAAAGGCTGACCAGATCATCCGTGTTCTTTCTGTATGACGGGGAGGGGAAAGTTTAATTTTCTCTGTCGTCGTTTGTTTGCTTTTAGATTCCATGAATCAATCTAATTATGGTTCTTCGAAACCATTCTTATGGTTCACTGCTATTTTGATGGTTAACTGCTTGTATGCTCTTTTCGAGTTCTGGTCAGCCAAACACTATACAATGTCATGAATTCCCTAACATTACTTGACTGAAATCTTCACGTATTGAAAAACAGTTCCCAAGCTTTTAGCTGTTGCATAGAAGTGTGGGTGATATATAAGTTCTCACTGATACTGACTCCTTAATTACTGTTTGAACAAGTAACGCATCTCTATTCTCCATGTACTTACTTGTACCTTGGTGTGCTGCATGCGTCATAATACACTTGTAGGTATTTATCATCAATTACCAAATAAATCTGCTGATTTTGAAAGATCTTTTGTGCAAATCCACTCTATCCCCTTCGTTGTTCGTCACTATCCATATTTCCACATTGTTGGTATATAACAGAACAGAAAGCTAGGAAAATCACTACTGGAACTGTATCTTGTAAAACTCGATTATCAACTGTTTTTCACCCAAACAACTCAAAGTTACCCCTTACTGTTTGAATAAAGCTGAAATGTCGTTTATTCACTGAATCAAATGTATTGTGGTCTCAATACTGCTAAACTTATATAATCTCGTATCAGGAGCATTGTTAAATGCCTTTATGAAGTCGGTGAAAGTGACATCTATGGATTACTTTTGATCCCTCAACATTAATTGTCTTTTTTGTGCCACTAATTCGATTGTGGTACACGAATAACTCCCTGTGATGTCAAGCTGATTAAGTCTGAAAATATGTTGTCATTGTTTTGCGTAAGTTGTCGAGAAAGCGACTAGGTATGTGAAAGTCATTTTAAAGCCTAAAAAGTTCAACGAGCAACGGTATATCTCATTTGAAATATTGTCAACTTCAAATTACAGGCTTGTATGTTAAGCTACGTTTTTCACATCTCTAGTTTTGGACAATATTGTTGGCACCAAGTTGATTTTGTAACAGAATTCTTTGTCGTTTCAGCTAATCAGTTTGTGTGCTCTCTAACTGCACAAGCTAAAACAGCAGGGATTATATTTTTGTATCGAAAAACCAATTCTACTTAGATAACGGTTAGATTTCAGATTTCCTGCATTTGGAAGGGATTAATGAACGGTCTTTACCTTCACCAACATAAATGTCTGATAATTTGATGGAGTTAAAACTGAGTAACTAGATGCAGAGTTGATGTTTATGTACTTGCTTTTGAGCTGAGCTGAGCTGATTGTCAGAGCTATTGATTGCGACTCACCCATACTAAACAAATTAAACGAGCCTTGTGCTTCTACGTGGCCTAATGCCTATTAGTTGTGGAGTTATGTGTTCAAGTTATAGCTCAGCAGTTTGTTGAAGTATCGAATATATTTTAAGTAGTGTTTTCCGGAGTATTCCAAAACTAATTTATAATAAAAAGTAACTGGTTTTCGTTCTTGAATTTTTCTTCATTCAAAACTCACTGTGCAATAGGAAAAATTCTTCCAAAGGACTCTGATAATGTTAATGAAATCTGTAATAATGATCCTTCAGGCTAACAGAAATACTTTACTGACATTCAAAAATGTGGGTCCTAATTAATTTTGTGTTTTTTGTTTCTAGGTTGATATTTATAACAGCTTCATGGCTCAGTGTGAATCAAATGAAGTTGTAGATTTACATGAATTCCCCTTCTTTCATTCCTATATCTCTGACGTGGAATCAGCTGATATCGCCTCAAATTCTGAATCCCATATAAGTTTCAATATGTTTGGGACGTGTTCTTTAAGAAATGTTCGGCGTATTATGCGTCAGAGTCGGCGTCTGAAACCATTAAGAGTTCACTTACTAAAATCTGTATTGGATTTATGCAAAGCTGCTGATTTGGAGCCATTTGTTTATGGTGGCACAGCTTTATCTGTATTCCGTGAAGATGGGAAATTCATATCACATGATACAGATATTGACTTGGGCATTTTAGAATTTGATTCTGATGGAAACAGTTCGTACACTAAACTGATTCATTGCTGTTTAAAAAATGGTATAAGTGTTTTCGGTGTGGAAAATATGGATGAATCTTTACTAATCAGTGTCAATTCTGATTTATATGTCGATTTTTCGGCCAGTACCAGTAGACGTTTTTGGCTTAAAGCGCAGAAATTCAATATGTCTGAAACCATTGAAGAGATACCATACAATGGATGTGATTGCAAACGCATTAAGTTCTTTTTCAGCACTAATGGTTTGCTTAAAGCCTGTGAATTATATCATTTAAACTCAAAAATTGCAAGTCATATACAATCGGATCCATCATTAGTACATGTTGATTTGTTCACTCTATCTACTTATTCAGATTCCTTCGATGTCATAAAGCCTTTGCTTGTAAACTGGAATTTGCCCGGTATATATGACTGCAAAAAGAAATTATTCCCATATAATTCTTTCTTTCCTTTAATACCATGTACATTCGAAGGTGTAAACTTGCTAGCTCCGCATGACTTAAAAACTTATTTAACTATCGAATACGGTTACTTGGGACGAGATGCTGTGTATGATCGTAAAAAGCAGTTGTATGTAAAAATTCCTTCAAAGTTTTCTGCTCAATTACCATCGTACTTCACATGATGCCTAATTTACGAGTATATCTTTGGATTACATTTTCTGATGTAATAAACACTTTAATATTGTGTCACTCCAGAACCTTGGTATTGTCTTTTCTTGATATCTCATTTTTTGTAACACTTTTTGTACATAGATTATATTTTACGAATAAAAATATACTATTTTGAACAAATAAACGCATTTTATGTGAGCTTAGAATGACCTATTCATAATCAAAAGGTTAAAAATTGTTTTTATTATTTCGTATGTTTGTCTTTACGAGATATTTGACGAAAAATACATCACTGGTTGGTATAAGTGGTCCTCACATTTAAATATTTGTCGACAGGATGTTGTTCCTATTGAGAAATAAATTTCCCTGTTATACTCTCTAGTCATCTAACTTTATAAGAAATAAAAATAGTTAGACTTATAAGTTATATCTTCTCTTTTAGCTAGGTAGTTATCTTCCTCGTTAGAGAGTGTTGACTTGGATGTCCGAATCACCAGTCGTATTAAAAACTGGGTAAAGGCACCTTTCCCTTATACACAGAGACCATATCATGATTAGAAATAAGGACAAAATACCCTTGTTGTTTTCAGTGAGTAGTCCCTTGAGGAAATTATTTGCTGGAAAGCTTTTATCCTGAATATTATAGGTCTAAATTTTTCATAATCGTAGTCCAAAAGTAGTGATATGTTCACATGGAATCTGAAATTTTTTGACTCAATGTCTTGATTATTTTCGTATCAAAACAACTGGAGTTTTAAAGTTAAAATTTTGTATTGACTGTTTTGCATTCACCTATCAGAAAAAATTGTGCTGCCTAACTGTTTGTTCCGTACTAAATTATGGCTGTGAAATGTGGTGTTTTAATGTAGAGGACTTAGTTTGAGGTTTGGTTAAAATACCGTTAGCTTCATGATTTAAACTGTGCTAATATTTGAAACATATGCATACATGTATCGGAAAATCGTGTATTATTATTATTTTTCCATTGATCCAAACACTTCCGCTTTGTTTCAGTACTTAATTCAGTAAGATTATATCTGACAACGAGCAATAAAAATTCATCTTAACTTATGTAATATCTTGTAGGTGTAAAATGAAGAAAATATTTAGCTCGGGACGTCTGACACGTCTTCGCGATTTATTGAAAGATAGAAATTTACAAGGATATATACTGCCAACAGAAGACGAACATTTTAATGAGTATGTGGGCAATGCAGATAGGCGTTGTGCATTCATCTCTGGATTTACAGGTTCTTCCTGCTCTATTGTTATCACTTTAGATCAAGCTGCTTTATGGACTGATGGTCGATATCAGCTACAGGTGGTTTTCTCCTAGAAAAATAAATATTTTAATCACAATTTCGAAGCAGTACAACTATGTCGGCATTTTTGTGGTTATTTACTAGTTAACTTCACGTAAGATCAGAATTCGTTAGGTGGTAATTTATCCGAAATATGGTAATCCTCCTTGATTTTTCCATATTTCAGTCCTAATTTTTAATAAAATCACTTCACAAGGTAGGATTATGATTCTTATGGAAGAAATTGAGAACCTAAAGCTTTTTTCTGTTGTCCATTGTTATCCGATTACTTCACTTAGGTACTTTAAGATGTCGTTATTTTTAGCATTTAGTAGGCTTCAGTCGTATGTACATCCTGAGTTTCAAAAATTTGTAGTGAATAATCAACTGGATATAGTTTGTTTCTAGATCTCATGGTATCGTATATATATATAGTTTGCTAGTACGAATACCGTTTCACAGTTGAAATTTCTAAACGAACAGAAGTTATTTGAATAGTCAGCTCTGCTCCGACACTTTATGCTTTTAAAAACATTTACCTACGAGTCATTCTTTCAGAAATATGTCTCATAAGCCGTGCAAATGTTTTTGGGGATCAGTTTACATACCATCAAATTATTTTAGGCAATAGCTACAATCACCAAATTTTGTTGGACTAGTATCTAATACTTCTCAATGTACAGACAATATGAATTCTCAAGTAGAAAATATTGCTTTTGCCTCTGAAGTTCTCCTTATCTTATTTCTGTCTCACTCATAACACAAAGTTGCAAAACTGTTAGGTATGTGTTACTATTCCCCAGTTATCTTGATTATTTAGCCGAGCAAACAACTTTGTAGTAAAATTTACTGGGGAGAAGCTTAGGCATAGACAGTGCAATCCCATTAGGAGGATATAATCCGTGAAATAAAGTATTCAGAGTAATTTTGATCTTGGAGTAAATAAAGTGCGTCTGAGCTGTTGTAACCGATTGTCAGCCATGTTACCTGACATCTTCAGCAATTGGTTACGATAACCGCGCGGATCACAATCAGGTAGTTTGCATCTATCTGCTAGGCTCACCAAAAACCAATGACCAGTCAAACTGAGGTCCCGTTTTGGTTCAGTCGCATGTGGCTTTCAAATTACTGCGCCAGCTAACATCGCATCATATTAGTTGGTTTTGGGTACAAGTAATCCATTTCCCCACTGTTTCAGTTGATATAGATACTTTGACTCACCAACCACTTTATCGTCATTACTCCGTACACTGCAAATAACCTTAGCATTGCTCACTAGCTGCTCTTAACAAAACTGATGACTCGACAACACCTTTGATCAACCCAGCCGTCGCTGCTACCGTAACGTGGTGACCGGGCTCGCTTGTCGGGCTATACAGGCTAAAGCAATCGTTCCTCAGGGTCCTACTATGCCGTACAGGTATGTTGAAGAGCGGTAAGACTAAAAGAAGCAAACCCAAGGCCCAAGAGCGGAATCACACTGCTGACTGTACAGAATTGTGACGGTAGTAAAGTGTTTCCTTCAGGCAACCAGCATAACAGCGATGTGGTTACAAAATGTCGATCCTACAAATACACATATGGCCTTATCTCACGGATTTCCGTCTCTCAACAAGTACGGAGCTAACACAAAAATTACCCACATAAAGGTCGTATGTGACCGGTCCCAAGCAGTTGTCCCATGGGCACTTTTGTCACACTCTCAGATCATTAATGTCATCTCTAACCCGAATTCCTTTTCAGTTACCACTAGAAGAACTCTCCCTTGGTGTGGACATCCGGGAATTAAGAACCTCCCTCATGTCTCTAACAGCACGCAAGACCACTGACTAACTGACCTACTATCAAATACTAGTAGTCGACCATTGTTGTCTGCCTTCAGAACCCACGATACACAGCCATAGATTAGGACAGAGTAGAATTCTGTTCAGCATACACATCTTCTTGTGATAGATAGATATCTTGTCTACGCCACCGGTGATGTAAATTGATAGAATCAAGTGGGTCTTTTGAGTTGTTCCTGAGATCTTATCAGTGATTAACTCACTAAATCTGATGAGACTTTCTAGATAAATGAATTAGCGTTGCATACTCCGGTTAAAATGATCCCATTTTGGCAAATGTATTGCAGGTAAAGTCATAAGCTCATATCCATACTTGTTTTGATCAAATCTTTATTAAATGATGACTAAATATACTGAAAACTTATTATCAATCGGAACATGCGGTCACATGGTCGAATAGTCTATAGATTGCTGCAACTTGGACCGATGCATATATGTGCCTGGTCCTACGTTGTAGCTGACTGACTAAGATTGCTGTATTTACGTCCGGAACATCTCTAAAACAAGTCAGACTTACTTCGTTCATGGATATTTAGTTATCGATCAACCTGATAATGTTAATATCTTTAAAAATAAAGGAATTAATACAATTAGTACACTATTTTTTCAGGATGGAGTAATAACGTAACGTCGGGTTTTTGTGTAAGCTTAAGAACACTAATAATTGTCAGTTCTTCAATAACGGTTTGATTTCCTTCATTATCAGTGTAACAACATATTATAGGACTTTTCTAAGTAGGGTATTGGCTCAGTAGTTGGAGAATTTAGCCTTTATTAGCAGTGTTGAAAGCTCGGACTGTTCTACCCACTGCGTTTTTGAGCACTCGGGTAACATAATGAGTTTTCGTACAAATGTAGATAAATTTTTATTTATTAAATTAATGCCCAAGTTATAAACTTAGCTCAGCGCTCATGAGGTAAATTACTGACGTATATATTCAATACATAAGTTACTATTACTTGTAAGAGAATATTGTCTAACGTTATCCAATAAATCTCAACTGCTTTTTCGTTTATATAGGCTTCCAATGAACTAGACGAAAATTGGTCATTATTTAGAAATGACTTAACTGAAGCGCCTACAAGAGCCCAATGGATTGTTTCGTCAACTTCACCTGGTTCGTCTATTGGATATGATGGTAGACAAATACCTTATACGGGAATCGAAACATTACAAAAAGAATTGACTGGTGTTGAAGCTGAATTAGGTATTCTACCAAATTGTAACGGAATTAAAAATCCTCTCAGTCGACAGTTAGTTAATATACCAAACACAAATTTGATTGATCTGGTTTGGGAGTCTATGTCTGGATTACAAATTGAAAATGTTTCTCGTCCTATTCGTTCATCAAATCCACTGTTATTTATTCCAGTCTCATTTTCTGGTTCAAGTTGGCAGCAAAAAATTGATCGTGTTAGAAATATGATGAAAGCGAAAGGGGCTGAATTACTGGTTTTATCTGCATTGGATGAGATTGCATGGTTATTCAATTTACGTGGAAATGATATACTTTACAATCCAGTGTTTTATGCATATGCTATTGTGAGCTTGAATAAAATAGACTTATTTTTGAATCCGAAAACTGTTGATCAAACACCTAGGCTTGATGATTACTTGAGCGATAAACAGTATTCAGTAAGTTATTATTAGGCATTAACTAACAACCAACTTACGAGCTTAAAAAATGCTTTTATTTACAGATACGTATCATCATAAATCAATATCAACCGGAGCATCGGTATTCCAATGCGACCCACGCATCAAGTACAGGTTTGTGTACTTAGCTTTCAGTTACACTTTAGGTGTATGCTAATTGGCTGGTGAGAATAAAATAAGTAGAGTGTGTGTGTGTGTGGGGGGGTGAACTTATGATATATCAATTGATATCTCTTTATCTCTTAAATAGCTTCCAAAAAATGAACTGAACAAACTTATTTTGAAACTGAATTGATTATATAGACTGTAGACTTTATGACTTGTCTACTACATAGTTATAACAATATACCGTATCATCCTGCTAGTCACTGAAACACTTCTCAGTTGTAAGTTAAGAAAATTCTGAAACGGCAACCCAATGTTTTTATGGTACAACACCTGAAGTCTCATATATATATATATATATATATATATATATATATATATATATATATATATATATATATATATATATATATATTAGGACTGTGATCGATCAATCTCTTTTGGGTATATGTTCATCCTGTGAGGATTGCCTCGATTTTGCCATCAGTACTTATTTTTAATTGTTTATTTTCGTAAACGTAAAATCTGGTAAAACAGCACTAAAAGTGTGTGCGCGACACAAATAGAGCGATAACTGTGTGAAGAAATAAAGAAGGGAAGAGGATTACTATTGTTAGAAAAATATTTGAAACAGAATACTATGTTATAGAAGATATAATTAAAAATTGAACTAAAAAATGTTTCTTTGCACCAATTTGGTAAAAGGAACCTCGAGTCGACAGCTTAGTTCCTATTCGTCCATTTGCCATACACAAGCGCCTCTTTATGCCTTGTCTTAGACCCAAAAGTCAGCAACCAGTCTCTACTATATATATATTTCAAACAGTCGTGGTTTTGATATAGAAATACCAGACTACATCACATCATAAAGTGAAGAGTAACAATCATACATGAGCAAGCCAAAAGTGGATGTAGATGTGGGAGACTATAATTAATGGACTGTCAACAAATTAAAATTGGTAAATTGTACAATATTAGTTAATTAATCAACTGAAAGATTATAACAAAATGAATACATAGACACTAGTAATCTAGTTACTCACTAACTGTACTACAAAATTATAAGTAATAATAATTTAAAAAACCAGTTCCAGCTTCTATAATACTTGTTCCGTCATAACAAACTTCTATAATTTTCTCTATATTATACCTATACTACTCTAGTTATTAGTTTATATCAATTTCGTCTTGGTATTTACTACTTCACGGAAAATGTCTTCTGTTGTTGAAATGAATTACTCTTCAAGAAACAAAGTATTCCTATCCCTTCTTGCATATGTATGTATTTATCATTAGGTAAAAATCCATCCATATTCTGAATTTTTCAACTATTTGGAAACTGTTGTTCATAATTCACCGGAAAAACATTTATCATTGCAACCGTCACGTGTATGGCTCGATATATCTGCTAGTTATGCAATTGTCACAAAAATACCAGAAAATCGACGTCTATTTCATATCTCACCTGTTGCTGAAATGAAATCTATCAAATCTTTATCAGAATTAAATGGAATTCGTGAAATTCACATCACTGATTCATTAGTATTATGCGATTTTTTGGCTTGGTTAGAAGATGAAGCTAATCAAATTAATAACAACAGCTGTTGTAAGCAGTCACATGACTACAAAGCAATAAAACCAAATACAGAAAATGGTGCAGGTCTACCGGTAATAACACCACCACTTGTTTTAACTGAAGCATCAACTGCTCAATATTTAGATGAATTACGGTCACAAGCTAAAGATTTTTTCAGCTTAAGCTTCAGCACGATATCTTGCGCTGGTAAGCTACGATATATATATATATATCGTTTATTTGAGGTTTGTTAATAAATTGCTTGTTATCTGAACGAAATTTGTTTTGTGTTGCGTTACCATAGTTATTATGTATTCTATGTTATCGTCTTATTTCTTCTCCTTATTCATTCAATTATGGATTTTTCTTTCTAGACGCAAATGGAGCTATCATACACTATCATCCTGTTGAAGGTCAAAGTGCACCTATTACAAATACAAGTATATACCTTGTTGATTCTGGTGGTCAATACTTGACGGGCACAACGGATGTCACGCGTACAATCCATTTAGGTGAACCAACATTAGAACAGAAGAATTGTTATACAACTGTCTTAAAAGCACATATTGCACTTGCTATGCAAGTAAGTGACAATCTTTTTCCTAAAAATTAAAAATAGAATCATATTTTTTAGAGTTTTCAAGCTAAACTTTTATAGTTTTCCAATGTTCGTTTCCAGTGAAAATGCTTGTTAAATTCTTGTAGTAGTATTCATTGAATTATTAAGCGGTAACTTACTGAAGTTCGTCAGATTAAATTTGACTTTCCGGAAAGATTTATTTATTTGAACACATAAATAATTGTACAAGAGGCCACCAAATATATATGCGCCACACAAAACAATGAGAATTCGAAGAGAAAAAAAGGTTAGGAGCGTGAAAAAAAGAACGTCAACGAACAGATTAGTGTAAGATAGTGTAATAGTGATAAAAATAAAAAAAAATAATAATAATAATGGGGGAAACGGAAAGGCACAATCAGAAGAAATCTTTCAGTTAAGGACGAAACAAACATTTTCTTATGAAGAAAGTAAAAGAAGGTTACAGCAGGATTGCCTCTGGCTTCTATTCAGAGCCATATCTGATAACGTCTCTAGCCAGTGTCGCACCATCTTTAGGACCCCAGCCAGGGAGTCGTGAAGGACCAACAGAACCCAGCCCTTTGCAGCTTTCTTTCATACCACGACACCATGTCATGCACTGACCACCTCTCTGCTTCTTCCAACCAGTCCCAGAGTTAGCAAATAATGCACGACGTGGAATTCTCTGGGACGACATTCGTAGAACATGTCCAAGCCACCGAAGTTGGTGTTTCAAGATGATGACACCAATTGCATTATCGTCTGTGCCCGAACACACGATGCCGAACCTCTGCATTACTAACATGATGTTGCCAATGGATGTCAGCAATCCTTCGGAGACAGCGATGATCGAACACAGAGAGTCGTCTAACATCCTCAACTCGGAGACCAGGTTTCACAAGCATAGAGCAAAACTGCTCTCACCGACGCGTTGTAGATCCGACCTTTTACGGCCAGACTAACATCACGAAGGCGCCATAGATGGCCCAGATTGGCATAAACCGCTCTGGCTTTCACTATACGTGCATTAATCTCATCACTCACACCCCCCACAAGCACTTATGCAGCTACCTGGATACACGAGCTTCTCGACTACTTATATTTGTTCATTACCCAGGGTTAACACAGGATCAGGGTCCTGTCAGTCTGGTAGAAGCACCTTGCACTTCGAAGGTGCGAAGCACATACCATACATACAGACTCTAATTGTCATCTGATTGAGTGCGGATTGCATGGCTTGGGCATTATCGCACAGTAAGACAATATCATCCGCACACTCGAGGTCGAGAAGTCTTCCTCCAAGCAACAGATCCACACTGCCATTACCTACATCCATGAGAGCTGTTTCCAGAATATCATCGATGGCAGAGATTGGGCAACCCTGTCTAACCCCACTGCTCGAATGTAACAATGGGGAGAAGTGGTTGTATGCCCTCATTCTGCCTGAGGTGTTTGTATATAGGGCTTTTAGGAAGTTGATAAACTTCCCACGCAAACCGCTTTTCAATAGACAATCCCAGAGGACATTTGGCAGAGGGCGAAGATATGATCAATACATCGTCGACCAGAATGAAAACCAGCCTGCTCCTCGCGTGTCAATCTTTCTCAGGTTTTGACTAGTCTACGAAGTATGACAGAAGCCAATGGTTTGGACGCAGTCTGAAGTAGACTTATCCCCCGATAGTTGTTACAGAAATGACGTGAACCCTTTTCAATGATAGGGACAATAATCGACACATTCCACGATTGTTTCACTCACACCAGAATTCTTGCTGTCAGTGGCTCGGATGAGTTGGAAGGGCTTCCGGTAGTTACCAGCTCATTAGCACGCTCCGACCACCGGGTTTCTCGGTCCTTACGCAAGCGTTGCGTAACAGTCGTCGTTTGTGGTCAAACTCACGGTCACTCGGAGTAGACCGACGGGCTTCGATGAGTTGTAAGGAGCCTGAAGAAACCCAGTGCTTATAAGCAGGACGTTTCGCGAAGCCGCAAGCGGCTTTACTCGCTGTTTCCATGGCGTCTTGCAACTGAAACCAAAGCCCATCTATACTTTCCGGTGGAATGTTAGCTAGCCTTGAACCTAGCTCGGTTTGATATTTAGTTGCAAAAGAAGTTACAACCAACTTGCTGACATCAATCCTTGGGTGGTGGTCACTTCGTTGGCCACTGAAAAGTAATGTAAGATTGTTACAGACCACGGTATGATCAGAGTCCAGATAGGTACTCCAAAAACAGCGGCAGTCTTGTACACAACCACGCCAGTGGTAGCTGATCGCGGTGTGATCAATCTGAGTCCAGGCTTGAGATGCAGAGTGAGGACGCCAGGTAGCATGTCGGCGATGACTGTGCCGGAAGTTAGTGCTAGCCAGAAACACGTTGCGGTCTGTGCACAGTTGCAGTAGACGGTTCCCGTTATCTGACCTGCGACCAACAAGTCCCCATCGGCCACCTAAACGACTCTCTTCTGTGCCTAGACGCCCGACCTAAGCATTCAAGTCTCCGGCTAGTACTACAATATCTGTCGAACGCATTTTCTGAAGAACAGTTAACTGGTGGTAGAATTCATCCTTGATTGCATCCGGGCTGCAATCTGTCGGGGCATAGGCGGAGATGACGAAAAGCCATCGTTTCTCACGCCGATTTCTTCTCACTTTGATGGAACTTTCTAATCTAATAGCACATAACCGACCGTTAATGGGGATCCAATCGATTAGTTCTGCCTCAGCTCTAGCGCTTAGTGCGACACCAATGCCAGCAAAACCAGACGGAGATGCCACAGAGTCCACGGATAAGCTCACATAAAACAAGTTTTTCGAAGCGACAGATGGAGATCGAATTTGTAGTACTTCACCAGAGTCTTGAATACGGGTCTCGGATAGACAACAAACATCAATATTAAGACTTTCCAAAGACATGGCCAGCCCTATCTGTTGTCCAACCTGCATAAGTGTTCGAACGTTGAAGGCAGCCAGTTTGAAAGGTGCACGTGACTTCAGAAAAATTGCTTCAGTATTCGTATTTGGTGGTAGCATAAAATTTTCAACCAGGCAGCGACTCGAGAACGTTTAGATAGAACCGCGTTTCCACCATAGACGAGCTGCTGTATGAGTCAAAAAATAGGGATGCATAAAGTGGGAATAAAAGAGTGAATGAATGATGTAAAAGATAATAATTATAATAGTAATAGTAATAATGTGAATCGTTTGATTATTGATCGAAGCAAAATAAGTATTTTCCATAAATCTCGACATTTCATCATATTTGTGTGTGGGCTGTGATACTGCCCGGGTGCCCAGACCGAGGCAGGTGGTTTTCTTAGGGAGCCTAACCCCTAGCTTTTGACCTAAAGGTCTGATCCACAAGGCAGTGGAGCATCGTGAGGAGATGCAGTCCCATGGTAGCCGGTGACCAACGATTGGTTCATACGCCATTTGTTCATTCAGGATACTGGAGCCCATGTGCACCATTGGTTTGGAATCCGGTTAAAGCGCCGGACATTCGCTTTTCATCCTCTCGTTTTCGTAAACAACATCCCCACCACGAGAAGGCAGTGAGCAGGAATTCTATGGCAGAGGCTATCTACGCGTGGCCATGTGAGAGCATTTCGAGAGGGGGAGTTGTCTCAAGGGCCATTGTCATTGGGACAGTGTAAGGTATGCCGCTATTGGTAACATTAATGAGTTTGACTGTCGTGTAAGCGAAATAGGTCAAATTTGACTTGTTCGTGCTGTGCATAATTAATTCACGCGATCATTGATCGGAATAACTATACATGTGACGTCAATGTGTATACGAATTGCCCAGGACTACAAGAGTATATTATATATAACCAATAACAATAAGCTTATTCTATTATATATCAATAAGTTCAATAATTATGAATTACATAATTTTATCAAATTGCACACTTATCACTCAACACAAAATCACATTGAATAATTAATTAATACAAGGAGAAATACATTGAAGACCAAATAACTTACAGGATACTAAATAAGTTAATACAATCGAAAGTTTACTAAGAATCAATGAACAAAATTTCTTCGAAATTAATGAAAACAACAAAAATGAATTAAAGGTTAACTGAATAAAGAATCACTGAAAAATCGATATGCGAATTTTAGAATTGATTCTCTCTCTCTATTGTTTCTTTTTTGAGATTTAGCATTTATTTATTTATTTGAACACATAAACATTGATACAGGGGGGGGTACCAAATACGTATTCGCCACACAATAACATTGAAGCCAGTAGTAGTTATCATTGATTTTCGTGAGGGCTGTGATACTGCCCGGGTGCCCAAACCGAAGCAGGTGGTTTTCTTAAAGGGCCCCACCCGGAGCCTCTGATCCGAAAATCTAATTCACAAGGCAGTGGAGCAACGTTAGGTGATAGTCTTATGGTAGACGATTACCAAAAACAGGTTCATACGCCATTTGTTCTCTCAGGATCCTGGAGCTCATATGCACCATTTGTTTGGAGCCGGGGTTTTCCAACTCCCCTAGATGGATCCTCCGTGTCCACCGACCGGCTTAAAGATCCGGACACTCCCTTTTCGTTCTCTCAATTTCGTAAACAACACCCCCGCTTCGAGAAGGACTTCCCTGGCAGTGGCTTCCTTAACACTTTGTGACTTGTCACTTCATGATGTTTTTTTTGTTTTCTTTTTATATTTACTACTTGTTTATTTCGGGTTTGTGTTCTCATTTCTTCTGCTTATTTCAAAGTGCACGAGGTTGATTTGATATTCTTATTGACCTAAGTTACTACATACAGAATATTGAGAATTACATCTTTTACTGAATCCATAACATTACGTATTTATAGAAATCAATATCCTGGAAGTTGAAACTGGTTTTTCGAATTACTATTGTCTATGTATTCGTTTTGTTATAACCTTTCAGTTGATTAATTAACTAATATTGTACAATTTACCAATTTTAATTTGTTGACAGTCCATTAATTATAGTCTCCCACATTTACATCCACTTTTGGCTTGTTCATATATGGTTGTTACTTTTCACTTTATGATGTGATGTAGTCTGGTATTTCTATATCAAAACCACGACTGTTTGAAATATATATATAGTAGAGACTGGTTGCTGACTTTTAGGTTTAAAGCAGGGTATAGAGAGGCGCTCGTGTATATTGGACTAACAGGATTTTAACTTTGAGTTTAAGGTAAATGGTGCTTGTTATTCATGTTATTTGTCAATCAAGGGATACTAGGTTCTCAAGGAATTAATAGATACAAAATAGGCCAAACTAAAGTCAGCGTCCTGATTGGTGACTTGGTGTATGATTTTGGTCCATAGGATTTCAGTACATAACAAATATTCACACAGGTAATTTGTTACTTAAAATATTAATAAATACACACCACCAACGACCACAGTGATGTTTTAAACGATCTCGAGAACTCGAAACCAATTAGAACGCACGTGATATAAGCAAAAATAATTTATTACATTGAAAGCATAAATAGAAAAGTTGGATAGTGTCTAACAATGGAATCCAGGGCGCGCGTATCGTCCTATTTGGCACTCGTCAACTGGATGTACCTGCATCTCAGAGTCGATTTTCACTCTGGGAATCGAACCCAGTACCGTTCGCTTCAAACACCGTCGCGTTATCCACTTAGCTACTGCGTCCTGATACAAGTAAACAACATAAAGTGAATATAAACACTTTATGATTAGAATTAACGGTTTGTGCTAGGTTTTGGGGTTAGGTGTGTGTAATTAATAGTTTTGAATAGGAATAAAATTAGGAGATGCTTAATAGCCATATAGATGAATACTTAGGTATTATCGAAACCCTTTAATCTACGTCTAGAATTTCATATATTTTGTTAAAGTTTTATCTGTTTATTATTTTCTGTATAGAAGACTGATCATTCTCTCGTCATTTTAGAAACCGCTCAACTTCGTCTTTATTCTTTTTTCTTTCTATGTTTATCAATTTTATGTATCGTAGTTTGCAGATAGTGTTAGGTCTCAGTTGTTTCCCAAATCAGTCTTATCGAGATACAATCTCTCTGTCATTGAGTTTTTGATTTCATACGAAAACGTAAGAGCCACTGCCATGGATTTGATTGGTTCATCAATATAGTTAAGTTTTTCAAGTTTTTTGTTATTAAGATGCGTATAGATACTATATTGAAGGATCAATTAAAAAAAGCCTATATACTAACCAAACTCAATCATTTTAGTGTTATAAATCAACAGTGGAATGTAAAAAGGCAAGCAATATAACAACATGATTCAATAATTGATTAATTTATACTCAAACACTATGTTCAACTAATGTTGTGAAATCGAAATATTTTCTGATTTATTAATTTAAATAGATTTTTCCATCGAATACTCCGGGTTCAAGACTTGATATTATATCTCGTCGAATAATGTGGCAATTTCATGGTAATTATGCTCATGGAACAGGACATGGTGTTGGTGCATTTCTCAATGTACATGAAGGTCCTATTGGGTTGTCTGGTAGTCGAATTAACGCATACTCTCGTTTGGGTATAGTAGAACCAGGCTTACAAGAAAATATGGTAATAGAAAATGTGTTTCTTCCTTTTTTTTGATAAGTTTTCAACTTTTTTTGTTAACATTTTCGTTTGACAGTTTAATCTCAATATTCTACTACTTTTCGTTTCCTTTTAATTGATGATTGAAGTGATTTGACTTATAGATAGTCTTGAAAAAAATGTTAGAAGTTTGTATCAATCGGGGAATCATTTAAAAATACAAATTCGATTAAACCACTTAATCTACATTCATTTTAAGTAATTGGAAGAAGTTGACTGGGAACCTGGGACATGAGTCAAACTTTGAGCGATATTGAAGTGACCTTGAGAAAAGTTGCCTGATTTCTAGTACCATAAGAGGGTTATAAATTAGTGTAAGGAATTAGGATTACGATTTGGAGTTATAAGTTATGGTTAAGAATTAGTGTGAGGGTTTTAATCACGAACTGATATCAGCTTTAATGTCAAAATTCTATTTAACTTTACGGATAAATAAATTTCGTGCCAAAATCTAAGACTTGCTATCATTGGTTCGTCCATAAATTATAGTCCGACCGTATGCCTTGCTAAATTAAATCTGAACCAAATATGATTTCCTGTCAGTCATTTTCAACCACCTAACAAATTTATATACTGCGCACGATCTTATTGAGTCATTTAGACTTGTAGTTACATTACAATTTTATCATAAATATGAATATTGTGTTTACTATTTACTCACTTTGAGATTGATTTACCTCATTTTCCGATAAGTAGCTATAATCCATTAAACTAATTAAATTTTATGTTAAGTAAATAATTTATCCATGAGATTAAATGCTTTTGTTGCTCTATATCTTGAGTTTATAGGTGTTGCTTTCTACCCTACACCTAAATGGATTCAGTTTTGTGTGAAAATTCCCGCGAGATTATTCGTTAGATGTTTCAAAATTAGACAAAACAGTTTTCCAAATCTTTTTTAAAAGATTCTTTTGTTGATGGTATTTCGTAGTGAAAACCTTGCAGTTTATTTGAATACTGGATGTATTTTTTAGTTACTGCCTTATTTCACTAGTTTTTTTTAAAGTGCTATTAACGACTCATAATCTGTCCTATGACGGCGCCCAAATTATTACAACCTGCAATCGGAAGAATAAAATCAATTCTTCGCTGTAACAGCTCATACTATACTTACTGATATTTAAGAAGAAGACAATTCAGTGAATAGAACTTTCTTTTCGACGGTTTAATTCGTATTTTCTTCGCTGAATTGCCTTTCTTCTTCTTCTTCAATGAAACTATGGGTCTCTTTCGTTATTGATATTTCATTGCTTGCTAAGATATGAGACTCTGTGGGTAACAATCATATTTGTTATTGACGAATTCAATCTTGATGTTGTAAGCTGACAAGTCAGGGATTTTTTTTAGCTGAGCTGCTTGCTGATTGATACTCGTCAGCTTTCGTACTCAAATTTACATTCAAAAACAACCGGACCATGTATTTAAATCTTTCGAAATTTATTTGGGTAATTTGTGCGCAAGTATAAAATGTCTATCTGTTCTTAGATTTTAATGTATGACGTTCAATTATAGTTTGATTTTCGATGTTCATTAGTTACCAGTGATAGAAAAAAACTCCTTAAAGTTCCCTCAGAACATCACAATTTCTGAGATCAACTGAGAAATAATAAAGTGAATCATTTCTGCTGAATTTTGATCATCATCTACAAGTGGATTCTCAAATGTTTCAGTTCTTATACTTAAATTTAAGAAAATTCTTACCCTGGATTAATATTTTGTTACTGATATTTACTTAATTAGTATGTAAATCTCATAAACATTGCTATTGAACTTTCTAGGCATTCTCACTATACATTATCGTATTTGATAGGTTCGTGTAAAATAAAGATTTACTTTTCCACTTTTTTCTCAAATACAGGTTGTTACCATTGAACCTGGTTACTATTGGAGTGATCACTTTGGAATACGGTTAGAAAATGTAGTATTTGTTGTACCTGTTGAAACAAAAGATTTGCACAGTAGTGACAGGAATAGTTATACAGCTGAAACCTCTACTGGTCACCGATCTTTTCAATTTTCACTAGACATTAACATTACTAAATGGCTCAGTTTTGAACCAGTCACCTTAGTTCCATTTCAACGTAAATTTATCAATTCTGGTATGTTGACTACCGATGAATTAAATTGGTTAGATAATTATCATAAAACAATTCGTCAAGTTTTATGTAGTCGTATTTACCAAGAAGTGAATATCCAATTGTCAATTAACAATGGAAATGATGACCATGAGATCATGTTATCAAATATGTCAATGTTATCGTCTAGTCGTCAACGTTGTTTACAATGGATATTAAACCAAACAGAATCATTTTTGTAATCTTATGAATTATATAGGTACATGATTTAGACTTTTCAAGGCTTTGCTGTATTATTTGTGAAATTTTTATTATAAAAATATTAAACTCACTTTTATATTCGTAATGACTAAACATTCATAATGGTGATGCCAATGTGAAACGATGTGATCTGCGTATTTACATTGTCTAACCTGTTGTTTTGTAAATATCTGTTGTGTTAAACATTCGTTTTTCCTTTCATAATGACACTCGATGCATAATATAACACCGAAATATTTGTGTATCAGGTTTAGCAAGTAGTGAAGAATGTGTTTGTTTGTGTAACAGATATTCAGTTTATTGATTAGATGTATAATGCCAACTGAGCTAGTTGTAATAATTAGTGATCATGGAGGTAAATTGCTAATTATTTTTACAGAGACGTTCTTTTTTTGAATCTCCTTAACTAAAATGTAAATTAACAGCAATTGGCTGAAATATTTAATTATCAGAATAGAGTTGTGGAGATTATTGTGTTTTTGATAGAGATCATGAATCGATTGATGTTAGACTACTATTGAAAACCTGGAGGCACTGGAGAGCCGTTTCGTCCTATTGTGAGACTCCTCAGCAGTGAGCATCTGCGATTGTCATTATGATTGTTGGCTTTCATTGAGATCAAAAAGAAAAATTGGGTTTTATAATTGACGTTTAATTTAATAGTTGAATTGATGAGTCGATTAAATCTAGACTATTAGGGAAAATCTGGAAGCACTGGACGGCTGATTCGTCCAAGTATGGGATTCGTCAGCTTTAATTGACTCATGATTTCAACCATAAAATTACTACAATCTCCACAAAACTCCCTGTTGATGATATTTAATTATTAAGAATATTAACACTCAACCTAAAATGAACCGATTTATCAAAAGAAATGAAGCAGTTAGGTGTCTTACGATTATTCGGAATACTTGCTTTACTGGAAAAGTTAAAGAAACATAGTCTTCAACATCCGTACGTTATATTTAAGCCAACGAATTAAGATCAATAAATAACGTAATTACCAGTTCATGTATATTTCAAAATCGTTTCATGAGAACAACTGTATTTGAGATAAATCTAGTCATGTTCGATATGTTAATTTGAATAACAAGACTGTGAATCACTCAATGGACTCTGACTAGGTTATCTATAGATTCCACCCTCATTATGATGCCTAAATTTACTTGATTCGCATTTCATGTAGAGTTGTGCTTATAAACTGATAGCGAATCATGCACAGGGAAAAAGCAACTATTCACCGATCTCTGACTTTCAAAATGATCATTCGAATTACACCAGTCCGTTATGAACATGTTTCTACTAATTACTTATGTAGGATGTTATAACGTTTAAAGTTGATGTAGACTAGCGATTTATTTTACAAGGATTTATTTTCGATAGTTCTAATAAACATCATGATCAATGAGAACCAGTCAATAATATAAACGTGTGTTTGCTAATTATCAAGAGATTTATTTACATACTTACGCCTGTTACTCCTCGTGGAGGAGCCTAGGCCACCCACTAGTACTATCCATCCAACCGTGTCGTGGGAAATCATTTCCAGTTGCTATTCATCCCTTATATATATATATATATCCGTTTCATGGTGTAGTGTGTTCTTTGGCCTTTCCGCTTCACTTTAGGATCCCAATTTAATGCTTGCCTCGTAATACAGTTTGGTGATTTCCGTAATGTATGTCCTATCCAGTTCTAACATTTTCTCCTAATTTCCTCTTCAGATGGAAGCTGGTTTGTTCTATCCCACAGGAGGCTGTTTCTGATGATATCCGGCCAACAGATATTCAGTATCTTACGTAGACAATTGTTTATAAATAATTGCACCTTTTTGGTGATGGTTGTGGTAGCATTTATTGACCTTAAATTTGACTCCAGGTCGTAAAAATGGTTGTTATTGACAATATACATGTCGCCAAGCCTCATATATTATCGTCGACTTAAATCGCGCTAGTGAATAACGGGATTAAATAAGTCGAATACGAGAATGGATTTTTAATACGTATATTTCGTACAATCGATGATCAGGAAATCGTGCAAAATAAAGTGACGTGCAACAGAGAAGGCGATTGAGCCAACTCGATTTAACTATGCGTGAATCGACATTTATAGCCGAACAAAAATAAGTTATAGCCATGTGATGAATAAGATAACAAATTAACACACGCGCGTTCATATAAAATTCAGTCAGGATTGATAAGTGTATAAATAACGGTATTAATGTGGTTTGACATAGTAACAGTCTTTACAAAGCCGTGCTGTAGAAAATAGCACAATAATTTTAAAATGTCTCTTTTCAAAAATAGTACTGAAGATGTATGTGGATAACATTGACAATACGTAGCGAAAAAATTTGTACTTTATCTGGAAGAGTGCGGTGTCATTTGAAGGGCGACTGTGTCATACTCATTAGACTCGACAAGCAGAAATACGTAAAAGTGCTAGCAACGACATCGGAAAAAGCTGCAAGAGAAGGAAATATGAGATGACTAAATCATACGACGAAGAAACTTGCACGGAAATATAGTAAACTAGAGAGACCGGTCAGGGATAAAGAAGGCAAGCTAATCACCGAGACTCAAGAACAGGGGTATAGATGGGTCGAACACTGAGTAGCTATTCAGTAGATCGGCTCGAGTGAAAACACCGGTACATCGACGCAGCACTCGCAGACCTCCTTAAAGATGTCACTTTATCAAAGATCGAAAAAATCAGGATAGCCATCAGATAAATCAAGAGTGTGGGGGAGCAGGACCTGACGACATAGAAGCTGAAAATAAACAGAAGGAACTGCACACATGCTCAACGTTCTATTCAGGAAGAACAAGTGCCACCGACAGACCGGAAAATAGGACACTTCATCAAGATATCAAGGAAAGGAAATCTAAGCAGATAAATCACACTACTGTCAGTACCAAGAGAGGTTTTCAACAGAGTGTTGCTTAACAGGATGAAAGATCCAGTAAACGACCGAATCTTATATCAACATATCGGATTTAGTAAGAATCAGTGGTGCGCAGACCAAACCACTACACTACAGAAAATCGTTGAGCGACCAATTGAATGGAATTGGTCACTATACATCAACTTCCTTGATCAGAAAAAGCATTCAACAGTGTGGAAGGAAAAATCTCATGGAACCCTATTCGACACTATGGTGTAACTGAGAAAATCATCAACATCATCCGAAATTCATACGATGCAATTAGTGCATAGGGAACGGCTGGCAGGCGCATTCCAAGAACAGACAGGAGTAATACAAGTCTGCTTACTCTACCCCTTTCCATTTTCTTTAAATAGTTGAGTAGATTATGAAGACCTCGACATCTGAAGGGAAGCACGGAATACAATGGAAAGCTTGCGCCTGGATGATTTGGACTTCGCTGATAAACTGGCCTTTTTATCACATTTACAGAAAAAAATACAGATGAAGACAACTAGTACAGCAGCACTCTCTGCATCAGTAGGTTCAAAAATACACAAGGGAAAAGGAAAGGAAAACGAAATACAACATGGAGAACACCAACCCAGTCACACATAATGGAGAAGCTGTGGTAGATATGGAATCTTTTACATACATAGGGAGCATCATCGATGAACATGGAGGACTCAATGCAGACGTAAAACCGAGTACTGGCAAAGGAAGGATAGCATTTTTACAAATGGAGAACATATGGAACTCATAACAATCCTCGAAAAATATCGAGATGAGAATCTTCAATGCGATGACACATAGAGAACTGTAGGTGCCGGTGCCATGTAAAGCCCATATAGGTTATCATAGACTTGTGAATTTCGAATACAGAAAAATTCAGGAACGAAAACCAGTTACTTTTTATCATAAATTAGTTTAGGAATACTCCGGAAAACACTACTTAAAATATATTCGATACTTCAACAAACTGCTGAGCTATAACTTGAACACATAACTCCACAACTAATAGGCATTAGGCCACGTAGAAGCACAAGGCTCGTTTAATTTGTTTAGTATGGGTGAGTCGCAATCAATAGCTCTGACAATCAGCTCAGCTCAAAAGCAAGTACATAAACATCAACTCTGCATCTAGTTACTCAGTTTTAACTCCATCAAATTATCAGACATTTATGTTGGTGAAGGTAAAGACCGTTCATTAATCCCTTCCAAATGCAGGAAATCTGAAATCTAACCGTTATCTAAGTAGAATTGGTTTTTCGATACAAAAATATAATCCCTGCTGTTTTAGCTTGTGCAGTTAGAGAGCACACAAACTGATTAGCTGAAACGACAAAGAATTCTGTTACAAAATCAACTTGGTGCCAACAATATTGTCCAAAACTAGAGATGTGAAAAACGTAGCTTAACATACAAGCCTGTAATTTGAAGTTGACAATATTTCAAATGAGATATACCGTTGCTCGTTGAACTTTTTAGGCTTTAAAATGACTTTCACATACCTAGTCGCTTTCTCGACAACTTACGCAAAACAATGACAACATATTTTCAGACTTAATCAGCTTGACATCACAGGGAGTTATTCGTGTACCACAATCGAATTAGTGGCACAAAAAAGACAATTAATGTTGAGGGATCAAAAGTAATCCATAGATGTCACTTTCACCGACTTCATAAAGGCATTTAACAATGCTCCTGATACGAGATTATATAAGTTTAGCAGTATTGAGACCACAATACATTTGATTCAGTGAATAAACGACATTTCAGCTTTATTCAAACAGTAAGGGGTAACTTTGAGTTGTTTGGGTGAAAAACAGTTGATAATCGAGTTTTACAAGATACAGTTCCAGTAGTGATTTTCCTAGCTTTCTGTTCTGTTATATACCAACAATGTGGAAATATGGATAGTGACGAACAACGAAGGGGATAGAGTGGATTTGCACAAAAGATCTTTCAAAATCAGCAGATTTGTTTGGTATTTGGTAATTGATGATAAATACCTACAAGTGTATTATGAAAATCTCGTTGATGGCACAGGTTGATACATCGAAGTGAATTGACGCTTTACTACTCGTAGTTCTTGGAACTCCCTCAAACATCAAAGAAGATATTGGTTGCACGTCATTCGAACTAGTCCATAGTACATTTCATATATTACCAGGATAACTGGTTGACACAGATACAACAATAGCGACTGACCTAATTCGCTTTGCGAGCCGTCTATTACAAACAGTGCAACAATTTACAGCAATCCCTTCACGTGAACACAGTAGTCATGTACAGAACGGCAGACGCCTGCTAACATGCAAAATTGTCTTTGTCTGAGTCGACGCTGTTAAAAAGCGTTCAGAATAACCCTACCAAGGACCTTACCCAGTAATTAAACGGACAAGCAAACATTTCATCACTAACAAAATATGAAGAAAGTATCTATATAGATATAATTATTCCTTTTTTCTATGAGAATCATCAAGACAAAGAAAATACTATCATACCGAAACAGTCTTTACCATCAATTACTACGAAATCAGAGAATGATTAAGGACCAAGCAATAACCCTACATTCTTAACACGTTCAGGCAGTTCGGCAAAGAACCCCAATTTCTTATGCTTTATTATTGGCAACTTAAGGCACCATTATTGACTTTATTTTCATTTGCGTAGCGCTCAACTACATCCATTTAACACTGTCTGGCAACACATTGTACATTACCAACGTGCACGTCATATTCTGTAGTTTACATACATCAATCGACGAAAAAAAATTTTTCTCATAGACAATCGTAAATCGATGCTTATCTTTCCTTTGTTGTTATTTTGGCATGCATGTATTCTCCTTTTCTCTCATATATTTTGTGTCACAGTGTTAAGTCAGTATACTCTGAAGAAGGTATGTAAAAATAGTTAGAACAGACTTATTTTGCAACTATTCTAAGCTATTATTTTCACTATGCTTTATCTAGATATTCATCTCGAACTAAAACAATTGTGTTTGGAATTATTAACTACTTATACTTGTGGATTACTAGACCAAATGAAACTCAAACACGACAATTTCTGACAATTTAAGTAACGTCCAGTATATTTTTCTTGTGTGTATAAGTTATATTTTATATATAAATACGTCAATTTATGGAAGTTTTAACTTTATCATTATTTTTTTGGAATTGATATATTCTTGGTTCACTACACACGTTTGCATAATTAAGTTCATTCTTTCAGACAAAATGATAATTATAGTGGAAAAATGAAGGAAATATTTGGAAATAACTTAATCTCCCTATTTTGGGAAAATGGCACAAAACCCAAAATATTTCCGCAGAATCTTTTAACACTGGGAAAAACGCCTTATATTTACTTAAAAGACCCCAAACTTCTAAATTTTCGAGAAATTCTTCGAAATTTTACGTTTTTCCCTAATATTTCCCAGAATTTTCGACAACATTGAGGAAACCCGTCTGCGTTCAGTGATCAAACCTCGATACTTTCGCATTTTGGGGACATTCAGCGCGTTTATCGACTGTCTAAAATACCGCATTCGGAAACACCGATAGCACAGAAGATCGTGGCGAACTAATAATAAGTACCTAAGAATTTCTACGCATCTATTCCATTCTTTTCAGTAAACTTCACAGAATGAACGCAGTTCCAAATAAATTAAACCATAGTTGGTGACAAGAACCTGTCTGTTGCGATAGATCAGCATTGCTGTAATCAAACGACTGGTGTGTTATAAATGAAAATCTTTATTTAAGTTTAATAGTGTACAAATTACCCATTAATACATAACTTCGTCTAGTTCTTAATAATTGCTCATGCACTTTGGATAAGTATATCAAGTTAATGGTAAACTTTCAGTGTTCTACTAAAAGAAAACAAATACTCTTCCTCACTACAAGCATAGTCTCAAAACAGCCAAATTTATGGACGAGCCAACAAAGTATAAGATAACAGGTCTCGGATTTCGGTGCGAAATTCACCCATTTATTTGGCTAAACGGAGTTTTGGCATTATAGCTGATATCAGTGCGCGATAAAAACCCTATGTGTAATTCCTAACTCTAAGCACCAACTGTAAATCATAATTCTAATTCCTCACACTGGTTTATAACCCTTATTTGGTCCTAGTAATTACGTGAGGACTCTCAAGGTAACTTTAGCGTCGCTCAAATGTCGTCCGTAAATTATAGTCTCACCAACAAATGCACTATGTCATAGCAATCGTCCAGCGTATGAATCCATAATGCCATGTGAAAGGTTGATTACGTACCAATTGTATAACAATAAAGTTTGCCGAATAAAAAACTTACAGTTAGGTCTGCCAACACCTGCGAAGCCAGCTGAAAAGAAGATAGACAGGAAATAATTATATCAGAATAAATGTTAGTCAGAAACTAATATAAATACGGAAATCGGTATTTAGTGACAGATCTAAAGTGCATTTAGCTCCCCCTTTCTTTGGATAATCATCCACGCTTATTTACGTTGTCTCTTGTATCGTGTAAGAAAACCTGGCTCACAGTATTCATGGCTTTTGTTATTTGGTTCTCTGGACAGGTCGCACTTCGGAACCCTAAACACAGAACATGTATAAACATATTTAGGCTGTGATGTGAACTTACTTTGAATTGTCCTGTAGAATCTGTATTTGCTGATACCTATTTTACTTTTAGTCCCACGTGAGGTATAAGTGATTGCTAGTTCCGGTGTGAGCACGTAATCTAGACATGTTTCGGTTGATCTCCGAAGATCAACACTTACGATTTCAAACAATCTGGTCACCTGGAATTTTATAAACAACTTATATATAAAGAAACCTAGACTATAACGTTTGCTGCACTCGGTGCATAATGGACGTAAATACATGAGGCAGTGGCGGATTCTTCGATAATACTACCACACTGCTCTGTGGCTACGATATGGCCTACTTCTACAACTGAATTGTATTTTTCGTTGTCATTGCCTCCAAATGCTCTGGTAAGACCGAGGGTAGGGAGAGCCCGATCCCCCTCACGTAATGCTCTCACATGGCCACGCGTATACAGCAGGTGCCAGGAAAGTCCTATTCACTGCCTTATCGCGTTCAAGGTGTTGTTTACGAGATTTAGAGGAAGGAAATCGGATGTCCGGGTTGGTGGACATGCAGAATCCACCTAGGATAGTTGGAAAACCCTGATTCCAAACCAATGGTGCACATTGACTCCGAAATTCTGAGAGAACAAATGGCGTATGAACCAATTGTTGGCCGCCGGTTACCATGTGACTGCATCTCCCGACATTGTTCCACTGCCTTGTGGATCAGACATTAAGGCCGAAGGCTCGGGGTGTGGCCCCCTAAGAAAATCATGTTCTTCGGTCTGGGCACTCGGGCAGTATCATAGCCCGCACGAAATCAAGTGAATTATGTGGTGCATATGTATTTGGTGTCCCGTTGTACCAATATTTAAATATTCAAATAAATAAATAAAATTCTATTTTCAGTGGCCGTTAACTGGGACTTTCTCTCAAAATCGGATCTTAATTTCCTCAACCTTCTATAAAAGGTCGATCGAGGGTAGCCCACCAAGTTTGACACTGCTAACTGTAATCCGTCTTTGTCCCTGTCATTACATTCTACATTATTAGTCTAAAAGAAACAACTAGCCGTAGTCAGGCTGAACACGAGCAGGAATCGAAGTCGTGCACAGTACAAACAACTCACCTGAATGGAGTGAGCTTTTTAAAAAATTGTGAAACCGAGGCTTCTGTCTCGTGTCTAATTTGCATACTAAAACAAAACCTTAATGTAATGCTGACTGAAGTTCATGATCATATTAAAAATTATTATTATTAATTGTAATTTCGTCTTAAAAGATTTAAGAAATGCACTAGTTACTAACTGTTTGTCCGGAAAACTGAGAATCTTAGGTTTTGGTGTTTGTTCTCAAACTTGGAGAAAGACCATTGAACTTTGGGGATTTCCTCAAAATAGGAAGATTGGAAGAATGTTAGGAAATGCTTGTATCATTTTAAACTATTTCTTTTGCATACTTTTTACTATTATGGACTAATATCAAGTGAAAAACTGGTAAACATTAAGGGTTATCAGATATCAATTGTTTTTCATTACGGAATGTACTTCTGTGAGGTGACACTCTACTCCAAAATGTCAATTTTACCTGCAAATAAAATACAAAGCTAAACGTCAGCACTGAATTTAGCTCTAAAAAAGAACAGTAGTCGTTCAGCTAGTATTGATGTACTAGTTATAATCGGGTCAAAATAAGGAAAACTAGCTGGTGAATATCTTATTTAAAAAACTTTAATATTTTTGGAAATTAATTGTAAGTTTAATAGTCGGCTGTGTGTGAATAATTGCTTTTACAAGAGTACAAAAAAACAGGAAATCTCAATAACTTTGGAAAAAAATTGCCAATAACTAAAAATAGATATAGAATAAATGAATTACTACTAACAGTGGAAGTCACAACTTATCAGCTGAATTTACTTGAATCTCATTGTCAATGTTTTCACTAGAACGAGCACTAGATAGGACGAAACAAGCGCCCTGTATACCTGTGGCAACTACAATCCAACTAGTCCGTTAAGCATGTGACAAATTGGTTGCATCTTAACAATCTACATATGAAGAAGACAAATCAACAAAGATTGATCAAAATTTAGTGCTGAATATTAAGAAAAGAATAATTCAAACCTCTATTAATCATTATGTAAAAGTATATATTAACAGCTGCATAATATCTGTTAATCAATAACAATTTTAAGTTGTTTCCAAGGTTAGTTATGAGTAACCGATGGAATCAAATCAAGTCGGTTAAGAATATGTGGTCAACGGATGACACTGAAGTTCACCACTTGAATTATTGGATTCCTGTTCAGTAACTAATCAATGGTATTGTTCTTGCATTAATGTTCTATTGTGGTGTGCTGCTGATGTGCACATACGTAAGTATTATGTATCATCAATCGAAAATGAAATGTCTGGCGGAAGAAGGTTAAGATCGAAGGAAGGAGAACGAGAACAGAAAATGACCGGTGTGGAGACAAAAGAACAATGAAGTCCGAAACGATCAACTGGTATTTGCAACAGGAACAGTTGAGTTTGAGACAATTGATCAACATTTTGCAAATGAAGTATTTACTGCATGGTCCTCAGATTTTACTAAGATGTTACGTAATTTTATATTCAGATACATCCCGTTGTCCCCACTTGTGTTCTCGTTAACTACACTATAAGTGGGAAATTCTAAGCTGGGCCAAACGAGCTGCACATGAATTCCAGAATTGTAATGATTTTCTAAGGGACGCTATCTCTGTATATATAAGAAAATCATTTCCGCATTATTGAATACGTTAACAGAATTCAACGTTAAATAGCATAACCCGACAAGATTAATGTAGATAACACAATGTTAAAAGCTATTTCATAAACCAGATCAACACATGTAGGAGACATAGTATTGTCTGATATTTTACTGAAAAACATATTGTTCGCTTATATGTGCTGACCTAATGTTAATCTTGATTTTCTATCGCATTGGTGCATGAAGTCCCTGACGTCCAACTCCGAATGCAAAAATTTACACTCCAAAAATAGTTAAGGAACGAAGTGCAGTATATAAAACTAGATGCGTTTTCTGGGAAATAAAGATGTTTTTATGGTATACGGACACATCGTAAGCTGAATAAGGTTCTAACGAAAAAAGTGCATCGTTACACCGATCACAGATTTAATAACTAAAATATGGTGCCATCGAACTGATTACATGAAAGCTTACTTGTTTTTCACCGTATCGCATTTGGGCTGGGTGTGGCTGCATCAAGTAGTATTTATTAGTTTTTTCACACCAAAAGTTGGTTCATTCTGCCATCTGGGACAATTGATTATCGACTATTATTTTGGTATCGTGCTGAATAACAACTCCGTTGCACAAATACTACATCACACGAAAACCCATGACATAATTAATTCAACGATACAAAATGTAACCAATATGTTAAGTACATATCAGAAATGAGTCATAAAGTAGAAAAAATCTGCAACGATAACTATCTGATAGACTTCCAGTCATTGTTACACATAAATCTCAGTCCATATTAACCCTAGGATATATTTGTAACACTTGTCGTTTGAGATGTACCTTCCAAGCCCTATGAATATATTGTACCATACAAGCTAAATTAGATTTCCAATAAGACAGTGTACAATTTGCTAGTACTAAGGTGTACGCTACTTGTATTGACAGATGTAACCAGCATGTAACACCATTCAAAAGTGGAGTAGGTTGAACTGAAGAGAATAGAATTAGAGGAATCTTAAAGGATGTAAACGACAGTTGAGAGTTGTGAAAATGACGTATTTAACATATAATCTTTACAATTTACTGAACCACGGTGTAATTGTGCACTAAAAAACAAATTCGTCCTTACTACGTGAATGTTCGTTCAATACAGTACGTCTTTTTCACATGCACATATTTTCAACAACTTAAATGCTTTTCACAAAATACAGTCGCCTTAAGCTTTGCAGGTATTTCACAAATTGAGGCTGTTACGACAGACTATGAAAGTTAAATTTGACACTAACTTATAGGATACATAGAGAACGGGAAATAGGATAAACAGAAACAATACTTGAGAGGAATTACAAACAACAAAAACACTCATTTCATTAGAAAATAGCAAGGGAGGAGAGGTGTTAATGGTGTCAATAACTATACGTCTACCAGTCTACATGAATTTTCAAGTGTAATCTGATGCAGTATTATAAAGTACGAGATATTGGATTACTGCTCAATACAATTCTTCCCAAGCAAAAATTTAGTTCGGTTCATTATTTATGTTTAAAAAGATATTTTCCACTGATTATGTATTTTTTTCGATGAAATTTGGTGGTCTTCGTTTCATATTCATCTTATGAATTTATCTCCCGAAATTTCCCACTTTCCCATACGATAACTAACAAAGAAATGTTTCATTTTCTAAAGTGATCCGTTCGTAGTGGTTCGCCTCTCCACATCGCAGATTTGTGATACAAAAAGCCAAAAAAGAACAATGAGGAATTTATTTCCCACGTCAATATAATAGTATTTAAAAATTTTTATCGATATGGCCTTTTAGCTTTTCAAACTGGTGATCGGAGTATCTAGCAGATTCTAATTCGGGTCATTGTTTCCATTTTCAATGTACTTCTATTTCTACATTATTGTTACAGCTGGACTGTTTGGAAAGCACTACTTTAATAGGGCTGGCTTCGAGAATCATCATTGACGGTAATGAAAAATTAACAAATTTAGTCCAGCTTTTTATCTGTTAGCCTAACAACTTTTCGTAGTGTATCTGGATAAAATGAACGACAAATATTAGGTCCATAGCGGGGCTTGGTTAGTATGGAAATCTGAGTTACACCTCATGAGTTTTGTTTGATTATTGAAACAAATTAATTAAAGTATATGGAAAGGTAAACAATGACTAACGTAAAACACGATACAATAGGGGCACGACGGAACTATGGCTCAAAAAACAACAAAAAATATGTATACTTTGACCATATTATTTCCATTATTGACTCAAAACGTCGGGATGTCATAGACGAACTTTTAATGAACTATATGCTAACGTGTACGTGTACTTACTTACGCCTGTTACTCCTCGTGAAGGAGCATAGACCGCTCACCAGCATTCTCCATCCAACCCTGTCCTGGGCAATCCTTTCCAGCTCCTTACAGTTCCTATTCATCCTTTTCATATCTGCTTCTGTTATCCGACGTAATGTGTTCTTCGGTCTTCCTCTTTTCCGCCTTCCTGCAGGATTCCAAGTTAGAGCTTGCCTCGTGATGTAGTTTGATTATTTGCGTAATATATGTCCTATCTATTTCCATCGTTTTTTCGTAATTTCTTCAGCTGGAAGCTTGTTTGTTCTCTCCCAGAGAAGGCTGTTGATGATGGTATCCGGCCAATGGATGTTGAGTATCTTGCGTAGACGACCATTTATAAGTACTTGTATCTTCTTGGTGGTGGTTGTTGTAGTTCTCTAAGTTTCAGCTCCATACAGTAGAACTGCCTTGACGTTCGTATTGAAGATTGTGACTTTGATATTGGTTGAAAGTTGTTTTGAGTTCCATATGTTCTTCAAATGTAGGAATGCGGCCCTTGCTTTGCCAATCCTCGCTTTTACGTCTGCATCTGAACCTCCTTGTTTATCAATGATGCTTCCCAGGTATGTGAAGGATTCCACATCTTCCAGAGTTTCGCCATCAAGAGTGATGGGATTGCTGTTCTCCGAGTTGCATTTGAGGACCTTCGTTTTCCCTTTGTGTATACCGAGACCTACTGATGCAGAGACTGCTGCTACATTGGCTGTCTTTATCTGCATCTGTTCGTGTGTACGTGATAGGAGGGCTAGGTCATCTGCGAAGTCCAAATCGTCTAATTGATTCTGAGCTGTCCATTGTATGCCGTGTTTTCCTTCAGATGTCGAGGTCTTCATAATCCAGTCGACCACCAGAAGAAAGAGGAAGGGGGAGAGTGAACAACCTTGTCTGACTCCGGTCCTTACTTGGAATGCATCTGCCAGCTGTCCTCCATACACGACCTTGCACTGCAGTATATAGTAACTTATGTCATTTTTGTCTGGTTCTGATTGCTGTTGGATTTTTTGAACAACTTGTAATGAGAACAGTAGACTAAATGGCTCAGTGTTGCTGTTAATAAAGTCGAGTGAGGGAAAAAAACTCGAAGCTATGTTTCTTACTGGTTGGGATTATTCAGTAAGGTATATCTGCAAACTTAATAAGAGAATTAAGCTTCTAATGGGATTAAAGTCTAATATATGGAGTAGCGGTACTGCAACTTGATAGACGGAAATTTAGCAGTAATAAATTATGTTGGTTACTACCCAGTAACGAAGGTGTGTAGTTATCTTAAATTATATTCTTTTGTTTAAAACTAAAATAGCTAAAATGAGAATGGGAAGGTTATAAACTGCTATCTGCATAAACAAGTACAATTCTTCACATCACTGTTTATTAAATAAATACCATACAAATACTTCGGAATTATCACAAGGAAAGCGTAAGACCACACCATGTAACTAATGTTCAATACATAAGTGGTCATTTTTCAAGTGATTGTAAATATGCATACTTTTCATAATAACACTCATTTGTAAACATGTGATGTGTTGGGTTGGTCGGCTATATTATACGTATAAAAAATAGGGTCGCAAATAAACAAAATGATTTACAGGAACAGTTCTGTACTAAGATTAATTATCGACTACAAGCGTACCTATAATTGTCTACGATACCGTATCATATATCTAGTAATTACAACAAAATAACACAGTTCGACACAATGTTGAACTAACAGATCAACTGAACAATATATAGTAAGGTAAATGAAAATTGTTACTTCGTAATCTAAATTATTGTAATTTTTGATCATTTGTAATAATACAGACCAGATACTTTAAAGGAGAGAGAATTATTATTAAAGTAACCACAAACAATTCAGTAATGTTCAATTTCCCTGAGAAGACAACAGACGCAAAATTAAAGTAAATGATCAGGAAACAAGAGCCATTTGTTCTTTTAGGTAATAGAAATTAAAACAGAAGTGGCAAAATTTGCATCAAGGAACGTGCACATGACACTAAACAAAACTTCTTGATTCGCTAAGAGGTAAATCAAAGCACTCTTGTGCTTTATCGGCCAGCACACAACCAATAGCCAAAGAGGCTGTTGCGGCTGGCGATGGTGCATTACGTACATGCATAATTCTTTTACCAATCTTGCCATCGCCAAAATGAATTACAAAGTCATCCACTAACGTTCCATCTGAGTCAATCGCTTGGGCTCTTATTCCAGATGGACCTCTGGAGACATCTTTAACACTTAAGCTAGGTACATACATTTTAAGCCGCTTGACCTGGCGATTAATAAATAAACCATCAATTATTTCATTCACACCAAAACGTAAATAACGGAAAATGAGTTTCCGAAGTCCAGGGTTAGATGCGAGATCAAAGCAGTCTTTGAAGTTAACATCGAAACGTCCATAACCTTCCCGATTTAATGATAGGATAGCATTTGGACCAAGCAAAACGGATCCATCCAAACGTGGAGTGAAGTGGACACCCAAGAACGGGAAACGGGGATCAGGAACAGGATATACATTTCCATTTATTAAAGGGGAATTTTCAGATTTCAAAACTAAATAATCACCTCGAAACGGTATGATGACAGGATTTGGAGAACACCCAGACATCTTAGCAACACGGTCAGACTGCAATCCTGTACAAGTAATCACATACTTGCATGTGATTTGTGAAATATGAGCTGAACTGTTTGACCCACTATTAACGTTCTTGATCAAAACAGGGTAATCCACATTTTCACTCGTTTCTGAAATTTCGCCTACCTTAAAGGAATTATAAATAATCCCACCAGACGCAACGAAATTTTTGGCATATGATAAAGTTACTGTTCTCCAATCAACTATACCTGTTTCAGGAGAATGAATTGCTTTTAAACCAACACAGTTAGGTTCGATTTCTCTTATCTTATCACCTGAAATGTGAGAAACATTGGGCACACCGTTTTGCTGGGCAAAACTGTACAGCTTTTCTAGACGCGGAAGCTCAAGTTCATCAACTGCAACGATTAATTTCCCACATTTCTTGTAAGGCACATTGTTTGCTTCAAAATATTCATATGACTTCTTCAAACCTTCAACGCATAGCTTAGCTTTTAGAGAGCCAGGAGTGTAGTAAATACCTGCATGAATAACACCACTGTTATGGCCAGATTGATGCATCGCCAATTCTTCTTCTTTTTCCAGAAGGGCAAACCGAAATTTTGGAAACCGAAGTGTTAGTTCACGAGCCGTTGCTAAACCCACAATCCCACCTCCAACAATGGCTATGTCGAAAGTATGTGCTTTGGTAGAACTCCGAAAGGTTTGGGATATCAAAACAGGGTTTAAACTTTTAAGTTTGGTGAACCACATGTTAATTTGGTAAAAAAAGGAAGTTTTAACGTTCAGCCTTTGGTAGATTTGCGTCTAACCAGAAAGTACGTCGTATGCTAAGGAATTATGGAGAGCAATATATCCAAGAGAATCTGGAACAGAAAACAATGGGAGAAGCCACCCGAAAACTCAGTAAATACATAGAATACACTTGCGTTTAATAATAGTTGTCAACAATTACTAATAGCAAAACATCTGACAAAGACACTCTGTCAGTCGAAACTAGTAGATTGAATAAGGTTTATAGTAAAAATTTAATTTAGGGACGAGCTCAAGATAACCACAGCGAGTTCTCAACATTTTTATTCAATTAGAAAACGGATTTTATAAATGAATAATATATGGGAAAGTAAGCAACAATATTGCAAACTCTAAGCCGAAGTCATGTAATCAATAAACCAGTTGACCCCTTTATGTCACTTTTTGAAAATGAAGAAAACAACGACATACCCGTCCTAATGGATATAGATTATCCATCTCCAGTCAGTCAGCTACAACGTAGGACCAGGCACATATGTGCATCGGTCCAGGTTGCCATACCGCATCAGCACAATAAGATGAACACCGGATTCATAACAGTGGTTAGGTCAAAGGTAGTAATATCCATCTCCAACCCCTATACTGACCCGAACAGATTTATAATTGTACCTATACTATTCCTAGTTAGGTTTGGGACTTTTATTCACTGACCGACACCAACTACAATATAAGTTGCTTTCTAGACATATGGGTGGATGGATTTCCCATAAAAATATGAAGGCGCCAGAAGCAAAATATATGAAATAACTAATCAGATTCCTATGTAAAATTTATTCTTGAATCATAGTTGAATTTCGTCATGAAAACCCTAAAGTCCATACATAACTTTTCATTGTCACGTCAAATTTGTGTCAGTTACGAAAGTACTACATTTTTATCGTGAAATATTGGCAGTTCAGTAGTAAGCTGAACAACGGACTGGTTAGCAAGTACTAGCACATCAACTGAAGAAGCATGGCCATATTTATAGGTACCCTCAGCTTAGTTACGCCCATTTTGTACCATGCTTAGTACCACATAAACTAAATAACTATTCATTATGGATAACTAAACAGGTCAAGAAAGTTCCTAGAATTTGGAAAAGGCATAGAAGTATGTTTATTTTTGCAGGCTCTGAACAATACAGATCCACTTACTATGAGACTACGAGGTGTAGGATGGATTTGAATGTAACCAACTTGCTCTCGTGTGCCGAGACTACGAACCCTTACAAAGCGCCGATAAAGCTAGACATTTATATGAGAAAAAATTGTTTAGGGTTTGTGAAAACAGTCCGGAAATGTTGTTCTTATACAAAAACGGGTGACCTCACATAAGTGATGAAATCCTACTGCTTGTGGTTCGAAAAATCCGTTGAAATTGACAAGAAATGATATTATAAAAGCTGAACTTTATCAGAATATTTTAGTATTTTTCCTACCGAAAATGGTGAAAGACCAATAATAAGTTATAATGGAAGCCTGTCGATGGAGACTGTAGTTATTGAGAAAGGAACTATCTTGCGATTAATTTGACATCTCAAACCAGATAATCCCAGCAGTCCTGACGACAGTCATCATAGGATAATGAAAGCCCTGAAATATGTAATTGCAGGACCTCTGGCGATACTGTTTAATACGTCTTTGCAGCATCACGAACTTTCAGCAGACCGGAAGAACGTAATAATTAGTCCCGTTCATAAAGCGAGGAGAGACTTGGTAAATATTGACTCGTTAGTCTATCCAGTGTTACTGTCAAACTAATGAAAGAAATTATTCGGATGACTATTTTAGATTATGTGGAAGAGAAAAATCTATGTAGGGAATATCATGGTTTTAAGAATGACCTATCTTGTTTGACAAATCTGTTCATTACAAGAGAAATATTCCAGTAGACGCAATTGTTATAGATCTAAGTAAAGCCTTTGGCAAGGTCTCTCACCAGGGCTTTGATATCTATTAAGAATTCATAAACGGGATAAGTGACAGGAGACAACGGGTACGGTTAAACCAGGCTCCAATAACGTGGGAATCTGTAAGATGGTACAATCCCCGGTCCCTTTCTTTTTTTACTTCATGATAATGACTTGCCAACTACTGCAAAGTTATCTGTACTACAAATCGCAGACATCAGGATTTGTAGACCAATATGCAGTATGTCAGAATAATCTTACAGAATGACCTCAATCCACTTGTTGAGTGGATAGATGAGTGATCATTAGAAGTTAGCTTTAACAAATGTGATGATACAAATAAATAATTATGACGATTCATACCACTACACAATAAATGAAAGTTACCTAAAGATCTAGGGGTCATAACGAGCAATGACCTTAAGATTCCGAGTAACTGGGACGCCACCGTAGTCAAATGTTTCAGGGTCCTACGTGCTATCATTATTACTTGAAAGCAATGTTTGGGACACTATCCCCCACTTCGAGGATCGCCTTTGGAATACGAGATTCAAGAAGCAAGTCTTTGATCCAAGTATGAGGTGAATATGTTGGAATAAGTGCAACGGCTAGGGGTCAAAATGATAGTTTTCTTTGACTTATCTTACGAAGTCAGACTGAGAAGCCTCAACCTACTCTCATTATCTTACCGCAGTTTACGTGATCTCATACTGGCTTACCGTATACTAATCGATGATCTTGGCATTAATTAGTTATCTTCCCTTCCACCTAGTATTGATCATCTGAGAATAAATTTCAAAGATTTAGACAGAGGCATCTACGTCTGGAGCCCCGTTTCTCGCACCGAGCAGTGAATTTCAGGAATTCCCTACCAGAACACATAATATGAGCACCCGTTCGTACATTTAAAGAGACAGGATCTTCACAGTACGACAAATTGCAAGGACTAAAGAAGTTTGACTGAACTCCTATTCTTAATACGGAAGGCTGCGAATTATTTCACAGACACATATGTTCAGGATACAATTGTTATTTATTTCCATTGCTAGCCAATCAAATAGTTGCTTAAGCTCCCATTACGTCAATCTGGTCTAATGTGTCTGTAGACTAACCCTATTGATGTGACCTGCCAATTCAAGGACATGATCCTATCATATTAGCGTGACCCAAAATTTCCATTGATTTCGATAAGACACATAATACTGGTTAGTATGTTTGTGCGTTCCACTTAGTAACTATAACCCCTTTAATTATTGTACTAATCAAATTGTTATTTTAACGTTTAGGAACGGATGAAGATTAGAGCCAAGTTGTCCTTGTCCTGACTATAGCTTTCACATACTTTGGGGTTGCCGTTATCATGTTAACAGTTCTAGTGTACCATCTGTATGACAAATTAAATCCTATAACAATGTTGTTTTCTCACTGACCACGAAACAGGAGGAAGGAATGTGGGAAGTGTGACTGAACTTTTAAAAAAGGGAGTGAGCAGACAACTGAGTAAAGAAATATAATGAACTTTTATTAAATAAAAAGGCAGTCGACAGCAATTATAAGTAACGAGTGTGAGATTCAGAGAATCTGACATTTGGAATTCGAAATTAGGACTGCAAATAATGTTTAGCATATATTCACTCGAAAACCGTAGCGTGAGATTTTAAATGCGTTACGCATTATTGATTGAATATCTCACATTTCGGACCTTCGTATTCTAAACCGCAATGCATACTTTTATCAAGTTGACAGTGCGCTCGAGTCACACGTGAGTAATTGTTGATGAGCAACGCTGAGAGTTCCTATACAAGTACTTCCAGGTTACCAATGGTGATCTACCTTAGATCAACTCGTGAATTCAAATATTACAATTATTTCCAACTGTCGATCGCTTTGTAGATCAACAAAAATGCTGATCTGTGTGGAACATAGGTTGTTGTGACCTCCAAGCTTACATCAAAGTTACGCTAACGGTTAACACTTTACCTGTTTATTGTTATTGTAACAACCGTGTGATTCTATATCCCAAATATGGGCTAGAATAAATACTCTCAGATGGAAAGCACACATGCTGATACCACGTGTTACGGTAGTACGAGGTTGAACCTTCATGGAACGAATTTGAGTGATGTTCAATGTTCCTCACTGATCTTAATAATGATCAAAAACCTCTATCCAATGACCTTGATAAACTATTTGGCTGGGTCCTTGTGACATTTTACTTGCCATGCACTTTTGCTGTAAATAAAAATGCATTCTATGAGCTGGTTAAGTGACTGGGTAATTTTTTCGTTTTTATTTTCTCTTTCGGATTCTAATTCACACTCCACAACACTGCATGTGTCTCAAGTCAACTCCTAGTATCATCGTCTGCTTCAATGCGATCGTTCGTTTTTATTTATTAACTAGGATTTTAGAATTGCAGTCAAAAAAACTTGCTAAACGCTTTTCAGTGGCAGATTTTCGAACCAAACGTTGGAATGACAGTGTTATCAGAGAGATGATCACTTCACGTGACCAAATTCACCACCATTTTGCTTTTTGAAATACCACTTCAGTGCTTACATGACACCCAAAACTAATGGTAAAGTTGATAGATGACGTGGAGTCGTAGACAAGAGTGACTATATCCTCGCTGTCTGTACCAGCAGTAAACCCACAAGACCGCAGGAATTTCATGTTCTGTGAAGCGAATGCATGTTATTTTACTCGAAACAGTATATCGCTGATTCCCGCTGTCAGCAAGATACACTGAGTCCAGTGAAACAAATTTCAGGTTTAATGAAACTTGAAGGTGTATGACTAACACAAAATTACGATCCTCAGTACCCAAATTGGTGATCACAACACAATTCAAGATAACAACTGGAAACCTATGATATACATCACTGTCAAAGCATGCGCATCACTGCATTTAAAGTTTGGTATTTTTGTACATAATTATTACAAAGTGAACTAAATTAAAGGAAGTGATAAACTTTTTTTAAAGTGACTCGTTTCCTGGCCACAAGTCAGTTTGTAAATTTTTGTCATTTTCAATCTATATACATTGGATGAAACAATTGACGTCGATTGGGCTTCAACTTCATAATCAATCATTTTGTTTCAGTCGTTAGAATAGAGAAGAAGAAAATAATCTGAAAAACCAAAGTCTGTTTTGTTAAATTTTGCCACATGGTACAAAATTTTCACAATGCTAACAGTAATTTGAAATAAAAACGCAATATTAGCTGACTTCAGCTTTGTGCCATAGCGCTAAATAAATCTCCAAATCAATGTCTATGTAAGTCTTCGACGTTGGATCCTCACCACATTGGTTTTAATGGATTCACCTAGCTGAAGACGTTCGGTCATGCATCCGCACCAGATCACGAGCGAGAATTCTTTGCTCAACTTCCGCAACCGCTAGCCAGTTAGACCAGTCGTTTCTCGATATATTGATAGCATATCAAATATATCTTTGACCATCCTCGCTTCTGTCTTTTGATATCACTGTGTGGGCACGACCCATAGAAGCTGTTACTGGTTAAAGTGTTGTTAAAATACAAATACCTATGGCGTCTCTATTAGTGAGCCCGACGTGATCTGGTACACCAACTTGCAAGCTGTGAGTCCGTTCCTTTTTGGAACTTTAAATGTCATCGCTTTACTATAGATTTTATATATTAAGGTATTTTGTTGTGGTTTTGGATATTGTTTTTCTTGGTTGGTTCTTGTACCTCACGTTCGACATGACAGAACAGACACCTATGGTAATTGAGTTCAAGAATGTGACTCCACCTTCATTTCAACTAATGCCCTTTTGGCCACGCAACATCGAATCCTGATTCTGCTACGCAGAGGCCATCTTCTACAAGCAAGGGGTGACCGATAGACGTGCACATTTCCTCGCAGTAGTAAAGGCACTACCACGCGAATTCAACAGGTACGTCACACCTAGTATGTTTACTGGTGATCTCTGGGAACTGAGTTTCAGAAATCACCAACTCTTCCAACTTCGAGGTTTTTCAGCCAAATAAAAATCTCAGGCGACACAGAATGACATTACAGAACTGTATCATACGCTGACAATTTACCTTCGACTTTATAATGTCCGTAAACGTTTGCGAACTCCGCGAAGTACTTCACGCAAAAGATATGTCTCTAGATCACGCGATACAGAAAACCCAAATTGGTGCTGGTATTGCAGTGAAGGAGAACACAGGTGAGGACAACCGAATTATATTTAGCACAAAATTATAGAGTTAATTGGTAAAATAGAAAAACCATACCATAATATTTAGTTTGCAAAATGTTCAACAATTGTCTCGGACTTTATTGTTCTTGTATTTCTATGCTAATTGCTTTCTGATCCCGTTCTTCCTTTCTTGATCTTCCCCATCTTCTGCTGCCAGACATTACACTTCTGACCCGCATTATATACTACTTTTGTCAATATAAGTGGGACGCATCACAGTATCATAATCAGTACGGAAAATCTTCTAGAAATTGCATAAAACCCCTCAATGTTCCCAACTCTAAACCGACCGACGCAAAAAGCGTTTCGGAAAAAGTTTTCAGCCGGTACGAGTTAATGGCAACCGTAGCCAACGAACACAACCGTCTGTTGCACGTCACTGATGTGACTACGAAAGTTCGCGAATTCTAACGACCAACCTCACGAAGCGGTTTTATTATTCCAGGCGTCGAACGGAAAACCTATCTACACACATGGTAAACGATACGTTTATCTTAACTTGGGTTTACACAAGTCCATCCATTGGATTTTTGTTTTTGCAGATGTTTCTATGCCAATCATTGGGATAGACCTGCTTCAACATCATAATTTACTCATCGACATGCGCAAACGCAGGCCAGTAGACGGAAACACAATTCGTCTGTTTGTGCAACGTCTTTTTTTCCAGCTGTAGATTATCTTTAGTCGCAGTTATCCATATGATAGATCTATTCTACCAACAATTACTCGATAAACACTCTGAGATACAACAAACGCAACCGAAAATGCCATGTGTAACCAGCAATGTTACACATCAGATCAGGATTACAGGATCATTTTTTTCTCGAGAGCGCACCGACTGGCTCCCTTCAAGCTGAGGTTGTCTAAAAACGAATCCGACCACATGTTGGATTTAGGAATCATTCGACCGTCAAACAGTCCATAAGCATTTGGTTCCCAGAACGGCAGCAACGACTGGCGTCCAACTAGTGACTATCGGCGATTGGATGCGAAAACCACACCTGTCGCCTCATATTCACGAGTCGACATCTACATTGGAAGGTACAACTGTTTTTTCGAAAATCGATTTGGTTAGAACCTATAACTGAATTCCCATGGCTGTTGATGACATTCCTAAAACCGGTATCATCACACGTTTCGACCTCTAAAAATTTTCGTGCATGTCTTTTGTCTCAGGAAATTCTGCTCAGACCTCGTAGAGGTTGACTGATCACGTCTTTTGAAGACTTAACTTCGTACATACTTATGTTGATGACCGCTTGATTGTGAGTATGGACAGAGAATCTCATCTCTGGCATCTGGAAATTGTCTTCAAACGATTACAAAAGCACGGCATTACTGTGATCCAGATTTCATCGGACACATTACTGATGCTCAATTCATCCGACCTCTGTGAAGATAAAGTGAATCTGAGTTAATCTATTTGAGTGCACCGTGAGATTATTTGTTTTTAGTTATAGACTTTGGATATTTAGGAATAATATATGTTTAGAAGGATAAGAAGAATTGAAAAGAATATCTTGTGTGTCGAGGGACCAATAATGATATTGATAACAGCAATATTTATAGATACGAACATCAGCAGACATCATATATTAAGATGAATAGAAATAAAATAAAATAGACCTGAAAAGTTTCAAGTGTTACATTTTGCTTTTCAGTCAATTAGATGGATGATGGACCTTGTTTGTATAAATCATTATTAAATACATTGATATTCAATAGATGATACAATCCACTTTCGGAAAGACAATCATCAAGAAGACTTTTGAATTAGGTTGTAGTTTCACTGCGACGGAGGTTCACTGGCAGTCTGTTCCACATGGTTGAATAGCGAATAACAAAAAAATTATGGCGTGAGTTTGTGTGGGTTCTTGGAATCACTAGAATATTTTCCTTATTGCGTAGATTGTGGGATGATATCATAGAGTATGAAGGGGTGGATACTGAAGAGTAGAAAATACCGTTAATAAGCCGGTAGATAAAGACAAGGTTTAATTTGATACGTCTGATCCAGAGAGGTTCTAATTTGAGTTATTGACATCTTTGGTGATAGTCTTTGTTGTCGGAATACCTCAAAATAGATTTGGCGATTTTTCTTTGAACACCTTCAATTTCAACCAGTTCATTATGCCTGCAATTACTGTAAATTAAAATACCATATTGAAGAATGGATGAGATACATTTTCTGTGTAATAATATTCTCGATTCGATATTATTGAAGTTCATCATTATGAATCCGATGAGCTTTCTAGCTTTGGTTGCTTGAAGTGCGATGTGCTCAGAAAAGCTCAGACTGTTGCTATATCTTGAACCGAAGTCACGAACAGTGTTGAGAGGTTTCAGTGTATGTTTGTGTATAGTCAGACTTAACTTAATGCAGCGGCCAATGTGAATAAATCCACTTTTGTCAACATAAGGTGGCAAAATCCACGAAAAAGCCTATTCGTATAATCTGTTTATTTATTCTTGTATTAACGCTGAAATATAGCTTTCTTTGGTGGGAGAAGAGAATGAATAAACTAATTTCAGGTCATTGACAAAAAGGAAAGGTTTACCATGCTGAAAGAGGAAACACACGTCATTGATAGAAAAAAGAAAGATTAATTGACCAACCACATTTCGTTGTATAACTCCACTGGTTACATTCACAGGTGACACATATGGCTATACAGAACCTTGGGATTACATCTATTGCCAGCTCGTGACGGTAAAAAAACCCATCTCCCGACTGAAAAACCTAATACAAGCTCTTTACACTAATTAATAATCATTCCTTGACCTTTATAAATAGGTGATTCCTCTTATTGTTATTTAAGCATCGCCCGAATTTTGTCCATAAATGTTGGTGTCACCGAAGTGTTATTCAAAAACGAGTGTGTAATACGAGTTAACAGAGCATCTAATAAACACACAGTTACATTAGGGTTGTCTGCAATTTACTGGTGGTCGGTTGACCAGTGAAGTTTTTAAAGTTGTCCGTAATAAATTGGTTGTCTCTACCATGTCTTCGTCCACTGCGTAATAAGATCACTAATCATTTAAAAACCGAGTGAATCGACGCAGACATTTGAGCTGTTTTCTATGGCAATCACACGCCCATTGTGAGCTGTAGCCCTCATGTGCTTGTAGGGTTATTGGTTTTAATCATATGATCCTCGAAGCTGAACAAAAGATAACTGAGAAAATCGACATTCAACATGTAACACTTAGAAGAGATCGCCAATGCTGGACGGTGGAAGAATTTTTCGGTATATTGTGGCTCGGTCTTGTGGGCGAGGTCATTACTTCCCGAATATTCTCTTCAGAAGTGCTTAACAATGTATTACTGATTGTCACGATACGACGGATCAGTGTGGACAGTGATGCAACCTCCACATGAGGTCATAGAGGTAAAGTTGTCACGTCAGGACATATCTACAGTTCTGGGAGTAAGTCTTATTTGTTAGTAACAAAGTTAAATGTACTAGTGCAGAAGTAGACTTTAATTCTAAATGTTTACGTCATAGCCAGTTTCTTGTCAGATCAACCAAAAGTGCCTATCAACATATGAGACAACTTGTATACTCCGATAAAGCTAGATATTAAATGTGGAAAAAAAACACTTCTGCTCAAAAGTATTCGTTTGTATTTGTCGACGAACATACGACTTGACCAACAGGTGCCAGGCCAGAGTAATTACTTGCATCGTTTACAGTGACATTTATCTAGTAACAAAATAACTTACATAGGTAATGAGAGCACAGTATAATATTGACATGATCATGTGTGAAACTTAAAGTCCTTATCTCAGTTTGTTAGAAGTCTATAAAAAATTAGTGTTTCATATTATATTACAAAAAGATAACCAGTGTCTATCTCTCACCGTCGGTTGACTATGTCTTTGTCCACACAGACAGAAACGGACAATAACGTCAACAATTACTGATAACAACTAATCGGAACAAAGAATTTCTACAAGTAACATTTGTGAAATAACCTTTTTAACTGTCCATATTTATACTGCATTTCAAGCCAGTGCACACCACTTCAAAATACTTCACATGCAGTTAAATCTGACGGTGAGTCGCAAACAAAACCGCGTCATAAAACCGTCCTCTGAACAGAAATGCCTTATAGATTCATTCTGATGTAGTAAACTGGGCAAATTACATTGTAGCGGTAAATAAATCCCCAAAATAAATAGCATTAAGTTTTCGACATTGGATGCTGACCATATGTTTTAGTGGACTCATCTAGCTGAAGGCGCTCGGTCAGGCATCCGCACCAGATCACGTGTGGTAACGCCGTGCTCAACATCAACCGCAATCGCTAGCCAGATTAGATCAGAGAATTCCGATATATTGGTCATCGCCAAATATACTCTTCCGGTCTCCTCGACTCTGTCTTTTGATTTCTCTTGGTGGGAACGAAATATATTAGAAGGTGTTACTGGTAGAAGCGTTGTCAAACACTGAATACCTGTGACATCATCATTGGTGAACCCAACGTGATCTGGTACACCTAATTGCAACTGTGAGTCTGTTCTTTTTTGGGATTTTTATATATCATTGCCTTATTTTTTTATTTTTATTTTTAAACATTGTGATTTTTTTTCGTGTTTTTTCTTGGATATATATATTTTCCCCTCGTTCATTATCGTACTTCATACTTCATCATGACTGAACAGACACCTAAAGTACTCAAGCTTAAGACTTTGTCCCCACCTTCGTTTCAACTGATGCCTTTCTGGCCCGACAACATCGAAGCCTGGTTTTGCTACGCAGAAGCCGACTTCTCCGAGCACGGCGTGATCGACACACGTGCACAATTCCTCGCAGTAGTCAAGGCACTACCGCGCGAATTCAACAGGTACGTAACACCTAGTATGTTTACTAGTGATGTTTCCGATCCTTACGAAATCTTAAAACGCTCGATTCTTAAACGAGGAGATCTAACCGATCGACAAAGGTTAGATCAACTCTTCAATAACATCGACCTGCAACACGGTTCTGCGACAGACATGTTGCAACGGATGAGAGAGGTTATAGGCCTAAGAACTTTCGACGAAGGTCTATTCAAACAACTCTTCTTGTCAAAACTTCCCCAACAGGTGCAAGCAGTTCTGGTCTCGTTCCAGAACAACGGCTTAGACGAGCTAGCTGCATCTGCCGACCGCATTCTAGAAATTACGAAACCTTCTACTACCGAGGTATTTTCAGTCAAAGAAAGGCCTCACACGACTCAGAATGATATAACCGACTTATGTCACACACTCACGCGTTATCTTAGTCTTCGTACCGACCGTAAGAGATCGCGCACACCACGTAGAAGCATTTCTCGTAAGCGATCTGTCTCTAGACCACGAGAGACAGATAACCCCGACTGGTGCTGGTATCATAACCAGTATGGAAAGCTTTCCAGAAATTGCAGAAAACCCTGCAATTTTCCCAACACGAAACCGACTGATTCGAAAAACAATTCGGGAAACTTCCAAGCCGGCACGCGTTAACGGCAACCGTAGCCGGCGAACAAAGCCGTCTGTTATTCGTCACAGATGTGACAACGAGAGTTCGCTACCTCGTCGACACTGGCGCAGAAGTTAGCGTTCTCCCAGCAAATCCTAACGACCGACTTCACGAATCGACCCTAAACTTACAGGCGGCAAACGGAAAACCGATCGCTACATATGGCAAAAGGTACGTTTACCTTAACGTGGGTTTACGCAAACCCATACACTGGATTTTCGTTGTTGCAGATGTTTCTATGCCAATCATTGGTATGGACCTTCTACAACACCACAATCTGATCATCGATACGCGCAAACGGAGGCTAGTAGACGGGAACACTAATTTGTCCGTTTGCGTAACTTCTTTTACTGGTTGTAGAGTATCCCCAGTCACAGTTAAACATATGATAGACCCACTCTATCAACCACTACTCGATAAGTACCCTGGGATACAACAAACTCAACCGAAACTACCGTGTGTAACCAGCAACGTTACACATCACATCACGACTACAGGACCACCTGTATTCTCTAAAGCACGACGACTAGCTCCTGAAAAGCTAAGGTTAGCGAAAAACGAATTCGATCACATGATGGACTTAGGAATCATACGACCGTCAAGTAGCCCATATGCATCTCCGTTGCACATGGTCCCTAAAAAGGACAGCAACGATTGGCGTCCAACTGGTGACTATCGGCGATTGAACGCGAAAACCATTCCCGATCGTTACCCGTTGCCTCACATTCACGATTTGACAGCTACCTTGAAAGGTACAACTGTCTTTTCGAAAATCGACTTGGTTAAAGCGTATAACCAAATCCCTATGGCTACTGACGACATACCGAAAACAGCTATCATAACTCCTTTCGGACTCTATGAATTTTTGCGAATGCCTTTCGGTCTAAGGAATGCTGCTCAAACATTCCAAAGATTCATAGACGACGTTTTTCGAGGTCTCAACTTCGTACACGCGTATGTTGATGACTGTCTAATCGCAAGTCCGGACAGAGAAACACATCTCAAGCATCTGGATCTTGTTTTCGAACGACTTCAAAAACATGGCATTACTGTAAACGTTCAGAAATGCCAATTCGGAACCGACTCATTAGACTTTCTGGGACACACTATCGATGCTCAAGGCATTCGACCTCTTAGGACCAAAGTGGCGGCCATTCTGGATTACCCAGAACCGACCACCGTCAAGCAATTACGCACGTTCAACGGCCTCGTAAGTTTCTATAGACGTTTCATACCCAAATGCGCATTACTTATGAAACCTCTGACCGACCAACTTCGTGGAAATGCGAAATCCATTAATTTGGACGACACCGCACGAAAAGCATTCTCCACAGTTAAGGAACTGATTGCTAAAGCAACAATGCTCGCACATCAGGACACCCGAGCACCCATTAGCATCGCAGTAGACGCATCCGACTCAGCAATCGGAGGAGTCTTACAACAATGGGTTAACAACTCCTGGCAACCCTTGGCATTTTTCTCTAGAAGGTTGCTAGACACCGAATCTAGGTACAGCACATTCGGTAGGGAACTCCTAGCTATGTATTGTGCTGTACGGCATTTCCAACACTATATCGAAGGCCGTGAATTCACTCTTTTCACGGACCATAAACCGCTCACTTTCTCGTTAAGCTCTCCTGACAAGTACTCTCCTCGTGAGTCTCGACAACTGGACTACATTTCGCAGTTTACTTCAGATATTCAACACATCTCTGGAGCAAACAATGTAGTTGCAGACGCTTTATCTCGTATAACTTCCTTGAACAGTTTCCAAGGAATCGACCTTCTTAAACTCGCCGAGCTTCAAAAGAAGACAGTGATCTTCAGCACGAGTTATCGTCCACAACACTTAAACTACGCATCAAACAGATGGGAACAGGTAAAGAAACCTTACTTTGTGACACATCTACAGGTAGGGATCGCCCAATCGTGCCGAAACATTATCGACGCAATGTCTTCAACACATTGCACAAACTTTCTCATCCACTTGTTCGTGCAACCATCAAGCTTATAGCAGAAAGGTTTTGCTGGCCTGGAATGAATAAAGACGTGAGGGAGTGGGCACGCTCCTGTGTAAGCTGCCAAAAATCTAAGGTTATCAGACACAATAAATGTCCCTTAGGCTCGTTTAAAACTCCCGATGCCCGTTTCGACCATGTTCATCTGGATTTGGTAGGACCTTTACCAGATTCAAATGGATACTCTTATCTCTTAACCTGCGTTGACCGTTTCACTCGATGGCCAGAAGCAGTACCTATTAAGGACATCACTGCTGAAACAGTGGCCCGCACCTTCGTCGAACGATGGGTAGCAAACTTCGGTTGCCCTTCAACCATCACTACAGACCGCGGACGTCAGTTTGAATCTGATCTTTTCCGTCGTCTGACCACACTTTTAGGAATCACTCGCTTCCGAACGACCGCCTACCATCCACAAGCAAACGGGTTGGTAGAACGTTTTCACCGACAACTGAAAGCTTCGCTATCAGCAGCAAACGTTTCACAGTGGACCGACGCTCTTCCACTCGTCTTACTAGGTATCCGCAATGCAGTGAAAGCTGACATTGGATACACTGCGGCTCAACTCGTTTATGGAACGACACTTCGACTTCCAGGAGAATTCGTGGATCCTTCATCCTCTTCAATGAACATGGATCTAACCTCCTACACGAACAGGCTTACAAACGCAATGCGTTCAGTTAAACCTGCTTTCACTCGACCTCAATCAACTGATGTTTTCGTTCAACCTGACTTACGATATAGTACACACGTTTTCATTCGTCGAGACTCGCATCGACGACCATTCGAATCAGCATACGAAGGACCCTTCAAAGTTCTTCAACGTGAATCTAAGTACTATATAGTCGATAAGAACGGAACAAACGATAGCATCAGCATCGATCGCTTAAAAGCAGCGTATTTAGAAGGAAATCCTATCCACGTCGATTTTCCTTCGGTACAATCGAACGACACGACTCCGACACTTATAATACCTCATCCGACAACCAACACACACGATGATACTTCGACAGTATCCGAAAATAAACTTAAAACGACGCGTTCTGGAAGAAGGGTGAGATTTCCAGAACATTTAAACGACTATTGCACGTAAGGCACTTCTCGACATTTTATATTATTTTTAAAAAAAAACAATTTTAATATGCTTATATATTTTTATTTCTATTTAAAAAAAACAAAACAAAAAAAACAATTTTTTTAATGCTATTACGTGTTCATGAGTTTATTTTCCATTTTTTCCGCCGACATTGTGTTTTTACGCACATACGAGTGTATTTCGACATGCACTTACATTTTCTTTTTCTTTTCCAGGACGGCTGGAAAAGAACGATGACGTTTATGAGGATCCGAAATTTTCATTGTACATTTTCTTTTTTACTATGTTGTACCTCCGTCCCATATAGTAAGGAAAGACGACCAGACGCTGCTAAATTTAGTAAGCTATCAGAAGAGTGTTTACCAACGACAAACTCGTTGGGTTTAAACTTCTGGCTGGCCACGTCTTAGGGTCGTCACTGCCCCACTAGGGGGAGTGATCTGTAGCGGTAAATAAATCCCCAAAATAAATAGCATTAAGTTTTCGACATTGGATGCTGACCATATGTTTTAGTGGACTCATCTAGCTGAAGGCGCTCGGTCAGGCATCCGCACCAGATCACGTGTGGTAACGCCGTGCTCAACATCAACCGCAATCGCTAGCCAGATTAGATCAGAGAATTCCGATATATTGGTCATCGCCAAATATACTCTTCCGATCTCCTCGACTCTGTCTTTTGATTTCTCTTGGTGGGAACGAAATATATTAGAAGGTGTTACTGGTAGAAGCGTTGTCAAACACTGAATACCTGTGACATCATCATTGGTGAACCCAACGTGATCTGGTACACCTAATTGCAACTGTGAGTCTGTTCTTTTTGGGATTTTTATATATCATTGCCTTATTTTTTATTTTTATTTTTAAACATTGTGATTTTTTTCGTGTTTTTTCTTGGATATATATATTTTCCCCTCGTTCATTATCGTACTTCATACTTCATCATGACTGAACAGACACCTAAAGTACTCAAGCTTAAGACTTTGTCCCCACCTTCGTTTCAACTGATGCCTTTCTGGCCCGACAACATCGAAGCCTGGTTTTGCTACGCAGAAGCCGACTTCTCCGAGCACGGCGTGATCGACACACGTGCACAATTCCTCGCAGTAGTCAAGGCACTACCGCGCGAATTCAACAGGTACGTAACACCTAGTATGTTTACTAGTGATGTTTCCGATCCTTACGAAATCTTAAAACGCTCGATTCTTAAACGAGGAGATCTAACCGATCGACAAAGGTTAGATCAACTCTTCAATAACATCGACCTGCAACACGGTTCTGCGACAGACATGTTGCAACGGATGAGAGAGGTTATAGGCCTAAGAACTTTCGACGAAGGTCTATTCAAACAACTCTTCTTGTCAAAACTTCCCCAACAGGTGCAAGCAGTTCTGGTCTCGTTCCAGAACAACGGCTTAGACGAGCTAGCTGCATCTGCCGACCGCATTCTAGAAATTACGAAACCTTCTACTACCGAGGTATTTTCAGTCAAAGAAAGGCCTCACACGACTCAGAATGATATAACCGACTTATGTCACACACTCACGCGTTATCTTAGTCTTCGTACCGACCGTAAGAGATCGCGCACACCACGTAGAAGCATTTCTCGTAAGCGATCTGTCTCTAGACCACGAGAGACAGATAACCCCGACTGGTGCTGGTATCATAACCAGTATGGAAAGCTTTCCAGAAATTGCAGAAAACCCTGCAATTTTCCCAACACGAAACCGACTGATTCGAAAAACAATTCGGGAAACTTCCAAGCCGGCACGCGTTAACGGCAACCGTAGCCGGCGAACAAAGCCGTCTGTTATTCGTCACAGATGTGACAACGAGAGTTCGCTACCTCGTCGACACTGGCGCAGAAGTTAGCGTTCTCCCAGCAAATCCTAACGACCGACTTCACGAATCGACCCTAAACTTACAGGCGGCAAACGGAAAACCGATCGCTACATATGGCAAAAGGTACGTTTACCTTAACGTGGGTTTACGCAAACCCATACACTGGATTTTCGTTGTTGCAGATGTTTCTATGCCAATCATTGGTATGGACCTTCTACAACACCACAATCTGATCATCGATACGCGCAAACGGAGGCTAGTAGACGGGAACACTAATTTGTCCGTTTGCGTAACTTCTTTTACTGGTTGTAGAGTATCCCCAGTCACAGTTAAACATATGATAGACCCACTCTATCAACCACTACTCGATAAGTACCCTGGGATACAACAAACTCAACCGAAACTACCGTGTGTAACCAGCAACGTTACACATCACATCACGACTACAGGACCACCTGTATTCTCTAAAGCACGACGACTAGCTCCTGAAAAGCTAAGGTTAGCGAAAAACGAATTCGATCACATGATGGACTTAGGAATCATACGACCGTCAAGTAGCCCATATGCATCTCCGTTGCACATGGTCCCTAAAAAGGACAGCAACGATTGGCGTCCAACTGGTGACTATCGGCGATTGAACGCGAAAACCATTCCCGATCGTTACCCGTTGCCTCACATTCACGATTTGACAGCTACCTTGAAAGGTACAACTGTCTTTTCGAAAATCGACTTGGTTAAAGCGTATAACCAAATCCCTATGGCTACTGACGACATACCGAAAACAGCTATCATAACTCCTTTCGGACTCTATGAATTTTTGCGAATGCCTTTCGGTCTAAGGAATGCTGCTCAAACATTCCAAAGATTCATAGACGACGTTTTTCGAGGTCTCAACTTCGTACACGCGTATGTTGATGACTGTCTAATCGCAAGTCCGGACAGAGAAACACATCTCAAGCATCTGGATCTTGTTTTCGAACGACTTCAAAAACATGGCATTACTGTAAACGTTCAGAAATGCCAATTCGGAACCGACTCATTAGACTTTCTGGGACACACTATCGATGCTCAAGGCATTCGACCTCTTAGGACCAAAGTGGCGGCCATTCTGGATTACCCAGAACCGACCACCGTCAAGCAATTACGCACGTTCAACGGCCTCGTAAGTTTCTATAGACGTTTCATACCCAAATGCGCATTACTTATGAAACCTCTGACCGACCAACTTCGTGGAAATGCGAAATCCATTAATTTGGACGACACCGCACGAAAAGCATTCTCCACAGTTAAGGAACTGATTGCTAAAGCAACAATGCTCGCACATCAGGACACCCGAGCACCCATTAGCATCGCAGTAGACGCATCCGACTCAGCAATCGGAGGAGTCTTACAACAATGGGTTAACAACTCCTGGCAACCCTTGGCATTTTTCTCTAGAAGGTTGCTAGACACCGAATCTAGGTACAGCACATTCGGTAGGGAACTCCTAGCTATGTATTGTGCTGTACGGCATTTCCAACACTATATCGAAGGCCGTGAATTCACTCTTTTCACGGACCATAAACCGCTCACTTTCTCGTTAAGCTCTCCTGACAAGTACTCTCCTCGTGAGTCTCGACAACTGGACTACATTTCGCAGTTTACTTCAGATATTCAACACATCTCTGGAGCAAACAATGTAGTTGCAGACGCTTTATCTCGTATAACTTCCTTGAACAGTTTCCAAGGAATCGACCTTCTTAAACTCGCCGAGCTTCAAAAGAAGACAGTGATCTTCAGCACGAGTTATCGTCCACAACACTTAAACTACGCATCAAACAGATGGGAACAGGTAAAGAAACCTTACTTTGTGACACATCTACAGGTAGGGATCGCCCAATCGTGCCGAAACATTATCGACGCAATGTCTTCAACACATTGCACAAACTTTCTCATCCACTTGTTCGTGCAACCATCAAGCTTATAGCAGAAAGGTTTTGCTGGCCTGGAATGAATAAAGACGTGAGGGAGTGGGCACGCTCCTGTGTAAGCTGCCAAAAATCTAAGGTTATCAGACACAATAAATGTCCCTTAGGCTCGTTTAAAACTCCCGATGCCCGTTTCGACCATGTTCATCTGGATTTGGTAGGACCTTTACCAGATTCAAATGGATACTCTTATCTCTTAACCTGCGTTGACCGTTTCACTCGATGGCCAGGAGCAGTACCTATTAAGGACATCACTGCTGAAACAGTGGCCCGCACCTTCGTCGAACGATGGGTAGCAAACTTCGGTTGCCCTTCAACCATCACTACAGACCGCGGACGTCAGTTTGAATCTGATCTTTTCCGTCGTCTGACCACACTTTTAGGAATCACTCGCTTCCGAACGACCGCCTACCATCCACAAGCAAACGGGTTGGTAGAACGTTTTCACCGACAACTGAAAGCTTCGCTATCAGCAGCAAACGTTTCACAGTGGACCGACGCTCTTCCACTCGTCTTACTAGGTATCCGCAATGCAGTGAAAGCTGACATTGGATACACTGCGGCTCAACTCGTTTATGGAACGACACTTCGACTTCCAGGAGAATTCGTGGATCCTTCATCCTCTTCAATGAACATGGATCTAACCTCCTACACGAACAGGCTTACAAACGCAATGCGTTCAGTTAAACCTGCTTTCACTCGACCTCAATCAACTGATGTTTTCGTTCAACCTGGCTTACGATATAGTACACACGTTTTCATTCGTCGAGACTCGCATCGACGACCATTCGAATCAGCATACGAAGGACCCTTCAAAGTTCTTCAACGTGAATCCAAGTACTATATAGTCGATAAGAACGGAACAAACGATAGCATCAGCATCGATCGCTTAAAAGCAGCGTATTTAGAAGGAAATCCTATCCACGTCGATTTTCCTTCGGTACAATCGAACGACACGACTCCGACACTTATAATACCTCATCCGACAACCAACACACACGATGATACTTCGACAGTATCCGAAAATAAACTTAAAACGACGCGTTCTGGAAGAAGGGTGAGATTTCCAGAACATTTAAACGACTATTGCACGTAAGGCACTTCTCGACATTTTATATTATTTTTAAAAAAAAACAATTTTAATATGCTTATATATTTTTATTTCTATTTAAAAAAACAAAACAAAAAAAACAATTTTTTTAATGCTATTACGTGTTCATGAGTTTATTTTCCATTTTTTCCGCCGACATTGTGTTTTTACGCACATACGAGTGTATTTCGACATGCACTTACATTTTCTTTTTCTTTTCCAGGACGGCTGGAAAAGAACGATGACGTTTATGAGGATCCGAAATTTTCATTGTACATTTTCTTTTTTACTATGTTGTACCTCCGTCCCATATAGTAAGGAAAGACGACCAGACGCTGCTAAATTTAGTAAGCTATCAGAAGAGTGTTTACCAACGACAAACTCGTTGGGTTTAAACTTCTGGCTGGCCACGTCTTAGGGTCGTCACTGCCCCACTAGGGGGAGTGATCTGTAGCGGTAAATAAATCCCCAAAATAAATAGCATTAAGTTTTCGACATTGGATGCTGACCATATGTTTTAGTGGACTCATCTAGCTGAAGGCGCTCGGTCAGGCATCCGCACCAGATCACGTGTGGTAACGCCGTGCTCAACATCAACCGCAATCGCTAGCCAGATTAGATCAGAGAATTCCGATATATTGGTCATCGCCAAATATACTCTTCCGGTCTCCTCGACTCTGTCTTTTGATTTCTCTTGGTGGGAACGAAATATATTAGAAGGTGTTACTGGTAGAAGCGTTGTCAAACACTGAATACCTGTGACATTATCAACATTGATAATATCCAGATGACTAAACGTTATTTAGAAACTTATCGTTAGGGATATATTGTACCTAATATTGTGAACGTCACTGATGGTGATATGTTAAGTGTCTAAACACAATTGATTAGAATGTGCGCGACTGTGACCATATTTTGGTAACATTGTCATTGGAAAATTGCTTGTAAGACTCCCAAGAAACCAGATATTGAATGCTACGCTATGGCGTACTACTCAGTAAAAACGGCCTTAAGTATAATCGTTACGAAGGATCTACAGAAATATACCGTTTTAAGCAACGATAGTTGTACACGGTTTTAGTAGAGGGAGCCTTTAGCCCACTATTTTCCACACAGACCCGAAATTCAGATTGACAATGGCAATATTTAAACTGAGAGAGTAAATTTATTTGGAATGAAGAATAAGCAGATGACCCATGTGGTCTTCTTTGTCTTGGTTGTGGTGTTGAGTTATAAGGCGTATGATCTTAAGAATAATATTGATTACTAGTGATCAATTGTTGTGGCGACGCTCCAATCAATTACGATAGTTTTACCTTCAAATACTCAGTAATCTCCCAAAATGGACAGTGTCTCACTACGACGCAACGAGAATATAATGCAAGTATTATACTCTAAGTTAAACTGTTTCTTCATGTTGATGCCTTTATTAAAGACAATATCAGTTTATGCTTCCGTCTCTTAACGAGTCCTTAGTAGTTTTATGAATTTCCCAAAAGTCCTCATGACATTTCTGCGCAAAGAGTCAGAGGGACAAATAAACGACATGGAGATAATAAATAGATTTTATCTACACCAGCAGAGGGAATGTGTACCGCAGTTTGTAGCTAATTTAAAAATAATTTAATAAAAGTATCAATTCGTGAAGGACAGAATGCTGGATGATCTGTTTTGATCTCCCTTGATCTAACTTTATAATGTGTCGACAGATGTAATTTGGATCGTGTTGATGATCGGCGCTCAATTTGAAACTTGGTCGTCAGCTGACAATTGGTTAGTTTGGGGTATTTAGCCTTTTTCAGCTCACTTATAAACCCTCTGTTTTGGAAGACGAAGAAAATCAAAGCGTGTCAAGTGCAAAGTTGATGTTAAGCAATTCGGGAAATCCAATTCGTTCTATATGATAATGGAATAGGTTAGTTTAGACTGTCGTCACACGACAGCTTTGCGATTGAGCAGATCAAATTAGTCACGCTCCCCTAAACTTTTCTCAACAACTCATCATCTTGTATGAGCTTTAAGAGAAAAAACCAAATTCATGTTCCAGGTAGACTAATTCGGGAACAACAATCGTCTCGTGTTACTTTGCTTTAAAGTAGCAGTAGCGAAAGCGTTTTTGATAAATTGCTTTTGGACAAAACTACCATGATTTCCTCACATATTCAGAATATTTATGGTATTTCGATTGTATGTTCCCCACAATAACATTCGGGCTAAGTTGATTCACTATGTAAAATTGATCTAAAGTAGCACTTACGGAATCATGGAAATATTTATTGACTTGCACATTCAGTTGTATCCTTGTCATTTCATTTTTCCACCCAAGCCATTACTGAATATGAAAGAGAATATACAAAATCCTGGCTTGCAAGTTAGTTGAACTGTTTAGAGAAACGTAGAGGGCTGAAAATATGGACCCCTGTTGTACCTAGTCTGTTTTTGTTCTAATTATCTATTTTATCAAGTGTTCAACCGCCTTCAACTGAATGAAAAATACTACGCTCTGTATATCGGTCGTTGTACTGGATATTAGGACTGCATTAAAAATAAAATGGGGATTTTGATTTTATAACTGCCAAGCAGTGATCATGCAATGGGTTTACTTTGAAATTATCCGAAAATTGATTTGTTTCTGTTATTCTATCCCCGACTCCTACACATACCATTATCGCTAGATTCACTTACTAAAACGTAAGAAAATATAATGGAACTACAATGTGGACTTCAAAAATAGACAGTTATATTCCAGAAGCATTTGATTGTCTTTCTGAATCAGGTTCTAGATATTGTCAGACCGGATAATTTGACACCTGACACTAATTCTGTTGAAAATATATTTAGTTTATTCTACAAAAAGGTACATTTGGTAACCAAAAATATTCCACCGAACACAAAATGACATTATTGTGAAGAAATGAAAAACAAACTAGAGGAATACAAAAGTCAAAAGTTTTGGTGCATGGAAGGACTCAACCACGGAGGGTTTTATTTAACAAGTCATGATGATCCAGCTGAAGATGATCCATAATAACTATACCTTGTACCATATTACCACAACGGAAGCTGAGCACTTCTCAATTGTCTACATAGTGCTAACTGAAAAGGTTATCATCCTCAAGCTCCCTCACTTCTTTATGTCAGTTTATCCCATTCTTGCTAGTTAATCCTAGTTAATTTCCTTGTGAATTTCATATTAATTTATTATCAGGTGAACTTTGATCTTAAGGTTTTTCACAAGTCCGGTATCTTTGCGGGTAATAGGATCGATGTTGATTCGTCATTCACCTCCTGGACCGCTATAATTCAGTTAGGTAGTGGTTGGAGATTAGTCAGCTGTTAGTATTATTTGCTTCAGTTTGGGCACCCGGGCAGTATCACAGCCCTCACACATATCAAATGAGATCTCTGTGGCGTATATGTATTTGATGCCTCCTTGTACCAATATCTATGTGTTGAAATAAATAAATAAAGTATTACTTGTATACTTAAGTAACTTTGCAACTTCGTTAACTGATTTGTTCTAAGCCGTATTTAGTTACTACTACTGGTTTTTGGAATAACTGACTGTCAATTTGTTCTTCGATTGCCGTCGGTCCTTACTGTATTTTAAGGTGGTAAAAATAGACCCTCTTTCATGTCTGTTAATATCTAGTATCTTTGTAAATTATGGTCATACTTTCGGTAGATTTACTGCTGTTTTTGCTGACTGGAAATACTGTAACTCACTGACTTTATGCTTTATCTGTAAGCGAACCTCATGTTTGGTTATTAAGACCGTTTTTGATCATGCAAACTTTATTTCCTGACTCGGTAGCCAAAAATCAAACACAAACTAGTAAGCCACAACTCAACCTCTTTTTTTATAGTATTGGAAATGCAACTTCTGTTTGAATCAGATTAAGGATTGCTACCATTGTTCAGTGGCCTCTTAAGCATTACAAATAGAACAAAGAAATACTTACCAATTTTATTTCGTCCATCCATTACAGTTCAGATATCTACCACAAAAAGTTTTTGTAGTATTCCTCTTCGATAGTGACTATTCTGTATATAATTTCTGCTTATTTTTGGAGGTATTCATTTTCATATTCCAAAGAACCATCAAAGGAATCATGACACCGTTGGATGTAATGTTAACGTTATTCAAAACTTACTGTTATAGTTTTGGTTCTTTGCTTTGTATTTTTTTTATATCTCTAGATACCAGTTCAATTTTCTATGCTTTTTGAATATAACGAATGACTTATTTGGGGGGAGTTGGCTGTACTCTTATTGGAGTGGGTCCTTGTTTAGTTCTTTTCCTATGTACAGTCGCCAATTGTCCAACAAAAGTCATTTTACTCACAGCCAGGTATTCATTACAATTTCATTAAAGTTATGTTTAACTGTGTTTCCTGTTTGCTCAGACAACTCTCAATTTTCTTGCATACGTTTGCTCGTATTGCTGGAAAGCCTTTTGAGACATTTTAATATGGTATTTTGAAGTTTTTCTTGTAACTTTCATCATTTATGAGCAAAACTTACAACCCTCAGGAGATTAGTAAACTACTTCGAAATTTTAGTTCAACAGTTTTAAAAGTGTCCCAGGTCACAGTCGATCATTTCAGACAACCAAGTACACAACGATTATATAGGATTTACTTTTAACAAACTTTTGTCAAATTTTGTCTTGTCCAGTTCATACATGTTTAACAACTGATCTTGTAAATCTTCAGTGCAGGTATTCAAAAGCCATACTGTAATGTCTTAGAGCCTCTAATTTTTGACAATTTAACCGGACACTTAAGTCTTTTCGTAGGTACTTCCGTTTAGGCGTATTTATCTCACTTTTGTCTCCGGATAGATAAGGGTTTCAACACGAACTCGTTCTTGACTATCAGAGAAAAAACATGAGTGTAAAATCTGGACCAAAAGCTAATTCGCATTGGGGCCTGTAATTTTAAACAATGTGAATCAAAATTTGGTTCTGCAACCGTGGTTTGTATTAATATACTTAGCTCATATACCTTAACTCTACTGTGTCATCCCTCCGAATTCAGACTAGTTTATTTCTAGCAACAAAATACCTCAAAATGATAAGGTGTATTTTTACTAAGTTTTACGAACTATGTGATAACTACTGGTGTTTCTTTGTGGCAGCAATAAATAATAATTCATCCATAGGAGTGATCTACATCCTCCCGTTTATGCTGATGACTTCAATTGAATGGTCTCTTTCGGCATACTTACATCCTAAGGGGATTACCATTAATTGAGTGACTATCTGAACTCAGTAGCTAGGTGGATAACGCTTTGGGTATTCGGAGCAAATATACTGGGTCTGAATATCGGCGTGAATATCAGCACAGATGCAGGCGTTATCAGTTGACGAGTCCCAAATGCTAAGAAACACACATCATGGATTCCACTACCAATCACTGTTCAACTGCTTAAAGTAAATATTAGTTTATGGTTATTCTCTCTCTATATATAATGGTCGATAATGAAAATACAAAATTATTGTGTCATTAAAAGAGGTACTAAAAGTCAATCAATATTTACAGCTACTTAGTCACTAAAAGATAATAAAATTGAAATAACTTATGAAAATAAAGTAATAAAGATTGTTCACTCGCTGGTTATAAGGAAGATAAAAATTTGGGTGAACATGTGTCAAAACAATTTACAAAATAAGATATAGAACAGATATCTGAAAGATAATTAATCTTTTTCATATAAATGACCACTGCAAATTTACCAATAAAAAGTGTTAACTTGATATTGGATTCAGGTCGTCATCGTATTTAAAATCTAATGATACATAAATATATAAACTAAATGCCCAGTAACATGCTTACGGTCACACGAATTAGGAAATACTATTAAATAGAGCATAATTGTTTACGTTTTGCGAGGATATGGTAAGAACTTCTTTTTCTTTATCAATGATCAGTCAGTCAGTTACAACGTAGGACCAGGCACATACATGCATCGGTCCAAGTTACCACACCTCCTTAGCACAGCAAGACGAACAATGATACAGTTATGGAAATAGATTGTTATTATATATGGGCTCCTAGGCATATATTTCATTTTTGAATATATGTGTCTAATGCGCCGCTGATAATAACTTATCATTCTTGCTGATGGCTTCATAAAGGAAAAACAACTTTAACTCATCGATCAGTATACTATCGATATTAAAATCTACCAGCCATTAATATGATTCAGTGCTAATCCCCTCTTTGAGACACTTGTTTTTTGTCATATCTTCTATTTTTCAATTCTTTCTTTTTTAAAATTTAATTTAGTGGATTTTTCTGGTTGGTGTCATTACTTATTACATCTGTGATGTGGTTTATAGTCACTCCACTACGAGCTTACCTTGCATTTGGGATTCTTATTGGTGTGTTATTCCAAGAAATTCTACGATTTCTATTCTTTTTATTGATTATGTACGTCCTTGTTTTGTCGATTGTATTACTTTTTTATTATCAAAGCTATTTACTTTTAGTGAGTGGGGCGGCTCATCTTAAGACAATCACTTTATATGTATATTCTGTCATGATAGAAATCAAATTACGACTGTATAAAACATTTGACACATGCTTACATTTAAGTAATATTTATGCTTGTGTTGCGATGCTTCCTAACCGTAGCTACTGCCTTGACGTAGTGATAGGGCGCAAGAGTCGCCATGAATAAGTCAGGTTAACTTGACTGAGGGAATTGTTCCTCTGGGTGCGAGGGCGAAGTTGTACTGCTAACTGCAATGGGGTTTAACGGTAGTAAGGCATTTCCTTCAAACATCAAGTCTAATACTGCTCAATAATAGGCTGTAGAATTGACATCGAGCAGTTGTCCCTTCTATACTTTTGTCACAATCCCGGTTTGCCAGTAGCATCTTTAATCCAGTTGTATTCTTGAAATACTTCAAGAAAAAGTATTCATCCACGACATGGAAAACTAGGAAGTATCAACCGCCATCATACCTTTAAAAATACTCAAGATCACTTTAACGTTAAATGAGAGATAAAATCGTACAGATTGACTGTATTCGCTATCAATAGTTATTATTCATGTACAACTGCATCGTACTTAAGATGAAATTGAAATCCAAATTGTTTAGATAAGAAAGTTGTTGATCCTCGTTAAGTAATAAATCACACATGTACACATATGTACTATGTAAAAGTGCTTTTTCTCACATGTTTTTCTATTCACTTTTACTTTTTGTTTCTTTTATAGCAAAGCTGAATCCGGCCTTCAGCTGATTGTAAGTAGTTCAACTACTACTACTACTACTACTACTACTACTACTACTACTACTACTACTACTACTACTATTTCAAGGCCACAGCTGGCTGATGGAATTAACAACGACAACATTATTGATAATCATAGTAATGGAATAGGAGAAACTGAAAGAAATGAAGTTCCAAATTTAACAAGAAATAGAAAAATATCTAGTAGTAATATTGTAATAACAAACGACTATGATCATAATATTTCGAATGATAATAGTAATAGTGGCAATATTAATAATAATAATAATGTTGTAAAACTTGATCATCTTACAGTCGCTTATGTCTCTGGTTTAGGATACGGTTTAATGAGTTGTATTATACAATCATTACGTATGCTTATCGATTCCTATGGCCCTGGAATAACTATGTATTCATCATGGAATTCGAAAACATTCTTTCTATTGTCGTGTAAGTGTATTATTATTAGGTTGTTTTGTTATGTATTCGTATTTTCTTGTGATAATTGAATTTATTATAATGTGATTCATTTACAAAGTACCGTAATTAGCTGTAAATTACATTTTTGCTGTGTGTTGATACCGATAGGCAATCAAAACTTGGTAATCTATAATAATTGCGCGCTACTTCACCATCTTACCATCCCAGTATAATCATATATAGCTACTTTAAAGGCGCCTCAGCATTTTCAACTCAAATTGTTATGGTACGGAAGTTTTAGAGCTGTACTTCACTGGTCAGTCTCCAAATTCCAATACTTATGTCGTAAGCTTTTAACTCTACCTTTGCTTGCTGAGATCTTGGAAACTAAATACTATCACTATGTGTTATCAAATAAATGTGTTACAGATTCCTTTAGTCTATGGACATGTACTTAATTAGTGATATACATTGTAACTCAATCTATCCTTTGTTAATTCTCTTGTTACTGTATCATTATTCAATAATCTAGGGTGCATTTTTCTGAAATGTCCTCACGATTTCCAATGATATTCTAGTTGACATATCAACGTAGATTAACGAACTACATTCATTGATTCCTAATTTGTTAGCATATTTTGTAAATGCTACTGTTATACAGAATGACTTTAATCTCACTCTCTACTAGATCCTAGTGCTATTAACGTAGTCTATAAACCAAAGTAGGTAAAGTATTGTTCGAACCTGAGACAAAGTATTTAAAAGTATGATGCGTTAGTCACCGTTTGATAGGACTAACGTTATTTAAAAGAAGCGCAGACCTACTTAATTTATTAGTCTGTAAAATGTTATCTTTAGTAATAAAATATAGACGATGTGATTTCATGTACTTAATGCATGATATTATAGTAAGCAATGAGTATTATCAATAATAAATGTGTTGTCAGGACTATAAAAGTTGATATACTCACTAGCTGTTCAAATAGGTTGTCTATTTATCAGGTATATGACTGCATTCTCCGAATTTAGATAAACTAATCTCTAAACCATGGGGGTTCACAAAGTCAATAGATCCACAATAGTTGTTTTCCTTTCTTGATTTCAGTGATATGGACTCACCTTAATAAAAGGCTGAACGTGGGGATGTCATGTTTTATGTCAGTAACGTTAAATTTGTTTATTTATGTAGAAAAAAGTAACCATTGGATCATGTTTTCTACCTCATACATATCATTAAGGATTGAATTTCCTTAAGCACTAAAGGTATTAGCCAAGTAGTTACAAATACACAGGGTTAATACTTTAATAAGTTAGCTTTTGTGGTGATCAGACGACAGTTTGACCATAAAAACACTGACGGTTAAATATATACACCCAATCATACTTTCACTCTTATTGACTAGATTTCGTCAAGTAATAATACCAATACATCAGTAAGAATCCTTGCATTTCTAATAAAACGCTTTTTTAATGAACACTAATTATGATGTGTTTGGCGATTACCTAGTATTAGGGTGGTGGATGCCACTCATAGGATTGCTTGCAAATAGTGCGAAGCCGAACATGGCCTTGAAGCTGTCACGAGCGTTAGACGGAGAAGCATTTTAATGCATCAAAAGCACGATGTAGACAGGACACTTGAAGGTAAGAAGAGAGTTCAGATAGCAGAACATACCACAAGATGCAAATGGATGGTCGAAGGCTATGTATACGTGTTATACAAAGACTTTGTGATTTTTCGCACTGAATATTCTTTCCTTCTGAAAATTGCCTTGTTTTACGATTGGCGTCACTGCCAGAATCAGGATGAAAGTGCTGCGGCCGGGGCCGTTCGAGGATGGAAACGTCGGGAGCTATCTGAGACTGTCCAAGACCGTGGCGGAGCTGGTCGGTGTGAGTGAGTAATAAGCGAGGGTGACAGTCTTGGGGACACTGCTGCGTGGTGGGGTGAAGGCAGCGTCCGGTGGAGTCGTTGAAGTGGTTGGGAAAGAATCTTGGGATGTCCGCACTTCTTGGTTGCTGATGGAGTTTGACAGCTTGGGTGACTTTCAAGTGGCATTATAATAGTTTAGAGCTATGCGTTTCGCGCCACACGGAAACCGGCTAATATTGATATCTACATTAACTAACCTGCATCGACGTGCGTTTTTCGCACTGGGCGAGGAATCTAAGGATCAACTGCTGGTGTCGCAACTCCACGGGGAGATATCCCAACAACTACGAGTGGATAGACCCGCACAACTAGTAGAAATCTCGGAAATGGCTAGGGCAGCTAGACAACTGATGAGTCTGACCGTATCATCGACAAAGGATAACTGTAAAACCTCAGTCGCTTTGGAGGTGCAGACCAAAGATCTACGACAACAACTGGCGGGACACGAGGAAGTTTGAAGACGGAAGTTAGGTTATTTGAGTGTTGGAAGGTCAAATATCACAGAAGGGATTGCCCCAGGCAGCGGAAACAAAACCCGTCTGGACGTTACAACATGCCTTTCGTCCTTAAAACGACGCTTGAGGTTGTTGGGTTAGTTAATAAGGGCTCAATGTACACGAGTAAATGGGAAAAATTGGTTTGCTTAGTTGAAACGGGCGCGGCGAAATGGTTAATAGATAAAGGGCGCTGTTAAATTATTAGGCCGTACAAACGGTGAGCGTACATACGCTTGAAATTTTAGCGGTGACGGACTGCTGCATCAAAATAAATTGATGTAGAGTGCAATATCCATTCATTGTAATAAAAGGGATACAACAGACGGTATTGGAAGCAAATTTTCTTAGAGAAATAGAGGTATTGCTAGACACAAAGAACAAGAAAGTAACCACTAAACGTGGACAGTTAATATACGGAAGCAACGGAGGTACAAACAGCAACCATAAGGGGAAACGATGTAATCAATCGTGAAATCATACTTCTGAAGGCGCAACATAAATTGCGTTTATTTCCTTTCGGGGATCTTCTACTGATGTTGCCTATTGTAGTGGCTTATGATCAGTCTCAACACGGAATTGTTGACCAAGTAGATATGGTTTCCATTTGCCTACCACCCACACGATCGCTTTGTTAAGCAAACCAGTAATGTAATGCGTCTACTTCAGTCATCAAGTAATTCCATGTAACTTATATATTGCATTTTTACCCACATATAATATCCAACTTATTGAAATCGTTTCTTTTTTTTGTTAGCGTGTCAGTGTATGTGTATATCAATGCTTCAGGTGTTTTGGTCTCTTATTCTGTTTTCTGCGTTTGTACAACGTGCATATGGTCAAATTATTCTTGTATACTTTATGCATTTCGGACTAGCTGGCATGGTTGGTGTAAAAAATTTTCTTATTGCATTTATGATACATTTTCGATGATAAATAATATTTATGTACTTTGTTTAGAACTCATCCATAAAATAAAAGATATGTCAGATTGATCTAAGATCTATGAAAATCAAACACTATGTTGGATTCTTGGCAAATTTATATATGAATATATGCAAGTAAAAGATGATTCTATATTGAATAATGATTGTGCTAGGTTAAAAGAAATCACAATTAAGGTGATAAACGCATCAGTAACAAGAAACAACAGTGACCTATTTCTGACTTAAATCACTTCACCATATACAACGACGATGTTGTGGATTTTCAAAAAATTGGATTTCTTCAAACCTACTTATCAAAATAACAATTGTGTACTAGTCAGTAATGGTTTATGATTGGATTTCTTAAGACTTTAGTTAAAGGGCACGATCTATGAAATCAATCAAACAATCGATCACATTGTAGGCAAATGCTGAATAACTGAAGTTGGTTATATTGACCAATGTATTCTAACGCAATAAATAAAAGTATCGTGGTTGCTACGAGACATCAGTAGGTGATGCATTGATTTGTTTCAAATTACGGTAAAACAACAATGGGTCTTGATGAAAATTATCCTAAACTTAATCAATCCATTTTTAAACTATACCGACATTATGTTTATATTTATTATTGATTTTACAGTCGTTAATCAATACGTTCTCATCACCTTGCTCAGAAATTGTATGTACAATATACGTGATTTGCCTCATAGGAATGATTATATTCGCTTATTATCGATTTCGTTCACAATTAGACACTAATTATGAAAGAAATAATACTGTCGATTTTATTAATTGAGACAGTAAGAGAAAATTTTATACAAGCGACAAACAATCAATTTCGTCAAAATCCTTTTTGCCGTTCAAAATTCATTATTCGGTACAATTAAAAATATAGATCGACCTTTTTCTTTTTTTTTTTTGTTGTTGTTGGAAAAACGCAATGGTTAATATGAGGAATCTTTAACTTCTGTATCTTGTTTCTTTGTAACTATATGAGTTATGTAACACTATGTTTATAACTGTAAACATTATTAATAACACACGTAATAAATTGATCTTTTAATATTCCATTTATATTTTCATGATCCTGAAATTTATTGAATCGATTTTAAACAAATAAGTTCAGCTAGAGAGAGACGTAATCTTTAATTAGATTCTCAAATTCTTGAACATAAAAGGTATTAAATTTAAAAGATGGAATTAATATCACACTAATATTTAAAAAAAAGAACTATATATGCTCAGTTATTAGACTACATCTAACATACATGCGGATTTATTCAAACCATTATTGAATAAATAGTATTTTTTACAATTTGCTACTGTTACTTTTGTGTCTAGATTTCATATCAACCAATAGATGAAATTGATACCTTACCACAACTCTTTATTTTTTTTGTTTAATTTAAAGCAATATTATTGTTGTGCTAAGCAGAGCTCTTATAAAATATCATAAATATGAATAAACAAAAGGTTGAGGTTTGTGATTAGCGGTGTAAATTACTGAACAATTAGAGAATTCAAGATTATATCGAAAGGATTAGATGGTAATTGTAGTGACCTACTTTTATCAAGAGAATGCGATTAGTGTAATGAAAACAATTTTTATTATAACTAACTGTACCAATGATTCTTTTACTGTGCTAAAGACAGTCACAATGCTCTTCTATTATTCTTCATTACTGTTTCGTGGTTCGTCACCCCGTTTGGACGTACTTTCTCATCTCAATTCCGCTAGTACCTTTTCTAAGCACAATCTCGGTATTCATTCGATACCACGAGATCACCAACGAAATAAACTTGGGACCATTTAGTAGCTATACGTGAGGTCGTCCTCAATTCTAATGTACCCAATGCTTACGATCGCCTCAAAGAGACCATTCTTCGACATTTCCTCCCATCGAAGAAGGAACGAATGAGGACATTGTTAGCATGTCACCCTCTGGGTGATGCTAAACCAAGCCATCACCTCACGCGCCTGCAATCCCTTGCAGGACCTACAGCAGCCGACCCTGAAATAGTTAAAGAATTATGGCTCGAGTCATTACCGGCTTATATTCAATCAACCGTGACGGCTCTGCTCGAGGATGCGCCACTTCATCAGGTCGCCCTCATAGCAGACAAGATTTTAGCGAGGACTAATAACAGAGATAGCTATGTAGTTTCCTCAGCGGCACGTCCTAATGTAAACAAGGACGCCGGTCATTCTTCGGCTCACGGTGACAGGGAAGGGTGTATCCACACACGTCTTAGTTTTCGAGACCGTTGTGACATACCCCAACCCTACGTCACCCGAGCTTGTCCACGTTCCCGCAAAGCCGCCACCACTCGCCCAACCAGGACATCTTCCAAGCCACGCCGAAAGGCGGCTCCGGAAGCGAGTGAAGGTTGGTGTTGGTTCCTTCGCGTCTGGCGGCCGCCATTATCGAGCACCGTGCTCATACAAGGCGGCCGTACTCGCCGGCCCTCTCCCCCAGGTTGGCCGTTTATTCTATGTGCACGATTACCGCACAAACGCTAGGTTCCTATTAGACACTGGGGCCCAAGTCTCTGTCGTACCACGTGGTAGCAGCAAGCCACAATGCTTCGACTACGCGCTGCGAATGGTTCAGTCATTCCTACCTATGGTACACGACAACTCGCGGCCAACCTGGGCGACCGACAACAGTATCTGTGGACGTTCATCATTGCCGATGTTCCCACAGCCATACTAGATATTGATTTCCTACAGCACTATGGATTGCTAGTCGATGCACGTAGGCCGCAGCTAATCGAACAATAAATTCATGAGCTGCAAAGCCCACACTAACGTGTAACGAATCCTTGGCAATTTTTATTCGCGTGACGATAAATTCCCCACATTGACTAAACCACTCGAGGAGGTTTCATCGGTGACCGATCGTGTGGTACACCACATAGTCACCCGCGAACCACCAGTCACGGCAAGACCACGCCGACTGGCACCGGACAAATTAGCCTTCGCTAGATGTGAGTTTGAAAATTTACTAGCTTCTCGTATTATTCGTCCTCACAGTCCCTGGGCCTCTCCTCTTCATATGGTGCGCAAAAAGGATGGGGTTAGTTGGAGACCATGCGGCGACTACCGAGCACTAAACGTAGTTACGCGCTTTGATAGCTACCCTATCCCCCACATACATGACATCACAGCATCGCTGAAGGGCACGACTATCTTTTCTAAGATCGATCTGGTACGAGCATATCACCAGATCCCAGTCGCTCTTGAAGATATCGAAAAACTGCTATCACGACTCCTTTTGGTCTGTTTGAGTTCCTACGAATGCCTTTTGCATTACGGAATGCTGCTCAAACTTTTTAAAGGTTTATCGATAGCATTGTACGAGACTTAGATTTTGTTCACGTCTATATTGATGACCTGCTAATTGCATCATCAAACGTAGATGAACATTATCAACATCTTACGCTATTATTCCAACGCCTTTCGGATAATGGAATAGTAGTCAACTCGGACAACTGTGAATTGGGTAAACCGGAAATAATATTTTTGGGTCACGTCATTAAGCAAGAGGGTATTCTACCTTGCGAGGACAAAGTGCTAGCGATAAAGGAGTACAATGTGCCGTCCTCACTCAAGGAACTGAAGGCATTCCTCGGTTTGGTTAACTTCTACCATCGTTTCATCCCACACGCGGCAGAACGGTTACGACCATTAACCGACTTACTTCGCGGCAACCCACGCAAATTAGAAATGAACGATACCGCACGTACTGCATTTACAGAGATCAAAACGGCTCTGGCGCAAGTCACACTTCTCGCTCATCCCGACCCATCAGCCACGCTTAGTATAGCGGTTGATGCATCTGATTTTGCTATAGGAGCCGTTATGCAACAAAACATCTCCGGTAGTTGGCAACCCCTCGAGTTTTTCTCACGACGCCTTACTCCCACGGAGACGAGATATAGCACTTTTGGTCGCGAGCTGCTAGCAGCCTACTGCTCCATCAAACATTTCCGGCACACCGTAGAAGGACGTCAATTCATCTTATTCACCGACCACAAGCCCTTAACGTATACCCTGCATACCAAGTCTGACCGCTACTCACCACGAGAGTGCAGACATTTGGACTATATCTCCCAATTCACGACAGACCTTCGTCACATCAAAGGCGAGTCGAACTATGTTGCCGATGCCCTATCACGTATCCAAGCGAATGCAATTACTTTACCGGTGCTCGATCTTCCTGCTATGGCAGCCGCCCAAGCAAACGATCCCTGTTGTACAAAAGCACCACAATCTACGTCCCTTCAGTGCCAGGAAGTACCACTAGCTACGAGCTCAGATACTATCCTATGCGATACGTCTACCGGTCTTCCCCGACCCATCGTACCCTCTTCTTACCACCGTCTCGTATTCGATGCCCTGCATGGATTGTCTCATCCAGGTATCGCAGCTACATTACGTCTCATCGCTGCACGATACGTCTGGCCGTCCATGAATAAAGATGTCCGTATGTGGGCAAAGCAATGCTTACGATGTCAACGATCAAAAGTGCACAGGCACGTAGCCGCCCCCTTGGCATGTTCGCTACGCCTGATGCTCGCTTCGATCACGCTCATATAGACATTGTAGGACCACTACCATCATCGCATGGGTATGATTACATGTTCACGTGCATCGACCGTTTTACAAGATGGCCCGAAGTTATACCCATCACGCCTATTACGGCGGAGACAGTTGCCCACCGCTTCGTAGAACGATGGATAGCGCTATATGGTTGTCCCTCGACTGCCACGACCGATCGAGGACAACAATTCGAGTCCGCGTTATTCTCCTCACTTACCCGGCTGCTTGGTACGGAACGCATACGCACTACCGCCTACCACCCAGCTTCAAATGGTTTAGTTGAACGGTTTCATCGCCAACTTAAAAGTGCTCTTCGAGCACACGAAAACGACAATTGGTACGAAACCTTATCGCTCGTCCTCTTAGGCATCAGAACGAGCTTGAAGGCAGATATCCAATGTCCCGCCGCTGAACTGGTATACGGCACGACATTGCGTCTGCCTGGGGAATTCTTCACACCACGGAGCAGTAACGGTTTCGGTAAATCAGACTACGTCCACCAACTGTCTGCATTTATGCGAACACTGTCTCCGGTGTCAACTCGTATACAACATCGACAGGTCGCTCGCCCTCGAGTTATCTACCTGTTCACATGTTTTCATACGAGTAGATTCGGTACGCAAACCATTGCAACAGCCTTACGAAGGACCTTTTCACGTGATCTCTCGTTACGAAAAGACCTTCAAGGTTGATCGACACGGCCGCGTCGAGATCGTCAGCATTGATCGTCTCAAACCAGCACATGTCGGTGACAGTGCCCTACCAGATAACTTGAAACTCAATGCTAGACCTATCAAACCTACTAGCGGGATCCTTACATCTACTTCAGGTCCCACGCTAGATACATTAGAGACCTCATTCTCACGTCCCGGTCAACAGCACGTGTCATCTGCGCCATCTACGAACGAGACTACCGTCTCACGTTCTGGTCGCCGAGTACGCTTACCTGTACGCTTTCGCGACTAACTGCACAGTCAATAACGGATACGGTGTAGGATTATTCCTATACTACATGCATGCTACACTTTTCTCTTTTTCTTTGATTTTTGTATCCTGAGCCTACGCCACCGACCATCGCCCGTTTGGTATCATCGACTTCAGTCAACCTTGGCGAAAGCTGGCCTGATCACCCACGCTCTTGTCAACGCACTCAGTTGATAAATTGGTTTCGAATGTTTGGCATACATATGGTCTCGAACCTGGTTGCTATGGTCGTTTCTGGTTCCTCGGCTCAACGTGGTTTCGTCCTACGTCTGCAGCGTTTTCTGGTCCGATTCCCTACGAACACAATCTTCAGATCCTGGATACAAACCACTCTGGTGTGGTATGCTAGCTCGAGCAACAAATACAGCACACTTCTCCCGGTACCGTTCTCCGTGAAAGACCTTCGTTGGCAACTCGAGGATCAACGAACGCTTCCTGTTCCGCCAATCCTCTTGTCCTACAATTGCACATTAGCCGATCAGTCCCGCAAATAAAACCGCTACTTATCGAAAGTGTAAACCCTTTCTAGCATGGGGCTCCTGTAGTGACCTACTTTTATCACGAGAATGCGATTAGTTTAATGAAAACAATTATTATTATTATTATTATAACCAACTGTACCAATGATTGTTTTACTGTGCTCGTTTGTTTAACTGTGCTAAAGACAGCCATATTGCTCCTCCGTTATTCTTCACTATAGTGGTGACTCACCAGTTGTAGATTGGTTTCGAGTCCGAGTTGAATATGAACACTACTACAAAGAAACACGTGCTAAATCAATCAGAAGGCGAATGCGGGTTGGAACCAAGTTTGTTTCGTTGACGATCTCGTGGTATCGAACGAATACCGAGATCGTGCCAAGAAAAGGTACAAGCGGAATCGGCATGAGAAAGTACGTGCGAACGGGGTGACGAACCGCGAAACAACTTGGTTCCAACCCGCATTCGCCTTCTGATTGATTTAGCACGTGTTTCTTTGTAGTAGTGTTCATATTCAACTCGGACTCGAAACCAATCTACAACTGGTGAGTCACCACTATAGTGAAGAATAACGGAGGAGCAATATGGCTGTCTTTAGCACAGTTAAACAAACGAGCACAGTAAAACAATCATTGGTACAGTTGGTTATAATAATAATAATAATAATTGTTTTCATTAAACTAATCGCATTCTCGTGATAAAAGTAGGTCACTACAGGAGCCCCATGCTAGAAAGGGTTTACACTTTCGATAAGTAGCGGTTTTATTTGCGGGACTGATCGGCTAATGTGCAATTGTAGGACAAGAGGATTGGCGGAACAGGAAGCGTTCGTTGATCCTCGAGTTGCCAACGAAGGTCTTTCACGGAGAACGGTACCGGGAGAAGTGTGCTGTATTTGTTGCTCGAGCTAGCATACCACACCAGAGTGGTTTGTATCCAGGATCTGAAGATTGTGTTCGTAGGGAATCGGACCAGAAAACGCTGCAGACGTAGGACGAAACCACGTTGAGCCGAGGAACCAGAAACGACCATAGCAACCAGGTTCGAGACCATATGTATGCCAAACATTCGAAACCAATTTATCAACTGAGTGCGTTGACAAGAGCGTGGGTGATCAGGCCAGCTTTCGCCAAGGTTGACTGAAGTCGATGATACCAAACGGGCGATGGTCGGTGGCGTAGGCTCAGGATACAAAAAATCAAAGAAAAAGAGAAAAGTGTAGCATGCATGTAGTATAGGAATAATCCTACACCGTATCCGTTATTGACTGTGCAGTTAGTCGCGAAAGCGTACAGGTAAGCGTACTCGGCGACCAGAACGTGAGACGGTAGTCTCGTTCGTAGATGGCGCAGATGACACGTGCTGTTGACCGGGACGTGAGAATGAGGTCTCTAATGTATCTAGCGTGGGACCTGAAGTAGATGTAAGGATCCCGCTAGTAGGTTTGATAGGTCTAGCATTGAGTTTCAAGTTATCTGGTAGGGCACTGTCACCGACATGTGCTGGTTTGAGACGATCAATGCTGACGATCTCGACGCGGCCGTGTCGATCAACCTTGAAGGTCTTTTCGTAACGAGAGATCACGTGAAAAGGTCCTTCGTAAGGCTGTTGCAATGGTTTGCGTACCGAATCTACTCGTATGAAAACATGTGAACAGGTAGATAACTCGAGGGCGAGCGACCTGTCGATGTTGTATACGAGTTGACACCGGAGACAGTGTTCGCATAAATGCAGACAGTTGGTGGACGTAGTCTGATTTACCGAAACCGTTACTGCTCCGTGGTGTGAAGAATTCCCCAGGCAGACGCAATGTCGTGCCGTATACCAGTTCAGCGGCGGGACATTGGATATCTGCCTTCAAGCTCGTTCTGATGCCTAAGAGGACGAGCGATAAGGTTTCGTACCAATTGTCGTTTTCGTGTGCTCGAAGAGCACTTTTAAGTTGGCGATGAAACCGTTCAACTAAACCATTTGAAGCTGGGTGGTAGGCGGTAGTGCGTATGCGTTCCGTACCAAGCAGCCGGGTAAGTGAGGAGAATAACGCGGACTCGAATTGTTGTCCTCGATCGGTCGTGGCAGTCGAGGGACAACCATATAGCGCTATCCATCGTTCTACGAAGCGGTGGGCAACTGTCTCCGCCGTAATAGGCGTGATGGGTATAACTTCGGGCCATCTTGTAAAACGGTCGATGCACGTGAACATGTAATCATACCCATGCGATGATGGTAGTGGTCCTACAATGTCTATATGAGCGTGATCGAAGCGAGCATCAGGCGTAGCGAACATGCCAAGGGGGCGGCTACGTGCCTGTGCACTTTGATCGTTGACATCGTAAGCATTGCTTTGCCCACATACGGACATCTTTATTCATGGACGGCCAGACGTATCGTGCAGCGATGAGACGTAATGTAGCTGCGATACCTGGATGAGACAATCCATGCAGGGCATCGAATACGAGACGGTGGTAAGAAGAGGGTACGATGGGTCGGGGAAGACCGGTAGACGTATCGCATAGGATAGTATCTGAGCTCGTAGCTAGTGGTACTTCCTGGCACTGAAGGGACGTAGATTGTGGTGCTTTTGTACAACAGGGATCGTTTGCTTGGGCGGCTGCCATAGCAGGAAGATCGAGCACCGGTAAAGTAATTGCATTCGCTTGGATACGTGATAGGGCATCGGCAACATAGTTCGACTCGCCTTTGATGTGACGAAGGTCTGTCGTGAATTGGGAGATATAGTCCAAATGTCTGCACTCTCGTGGTGAGTAGCGGTCAGACTTGGTATGCAGGGTATACGTTAAGGGCTTGTGGTCGGTGAATAAGATGAATTGACGTCCTTCTACGGTGTGCCGGAAATGTTTGATGGAGCAGTAGGCTGCTAGCAGCTCGCGACCAAAAGTGCTATATCTCGTCTCCGTGGGAGTAAGGCGTCGTGAGAAAAACTCGAGGGGTTGCCAACTACCGGAGATGTTTTGTTGCATAACGGCTCCTATAGCAAAATCAGATGCATCAACCGCTATACTAAGCGTGGCTGATGGGTCGGGATGAGCGAGAAGTGTGACTTGCGCCAGAGCCGTTTTGATCTCTGTAAATGCAGTACGTGCGGTATCGTTCATTTCTAATTTGCGTGGGTTGCCGCGAAGTAAGTCGGTTAATGGTCGTAACCGTTCTGCCGCGTGTGGGATGAAACGATGGTAGAAGTTAACCAAACCGAGGAATGCCTTCAGTTCCTTGAGTGAGGACGGCACATTGTACTCCTTTATCGCTAGCACTTTGTCCTCGCAAGGTAGAATACCCTCTTGCTTAATGACGTGACCCAAAAATATTATTTCCGGTTTACCCAATTCACAGTTGTCCGAGTTGACTACTATTCCATTATCCGAAAGGCGTTGGAATAATAGCGTAAGATGTTGATAATGTTCATCTACGTTTGATGATGCAATTAGCAGGTCATCAATATAGACGTGAACAAAATCTAAGTCTCGTACAATGCTATCGATAAACCTTTAAAAAGTTTGAGCAGCATTCCGTAATGCAAAAGGCATTCGTAGGAACTCAAACAGACCAAAAGGAGTCGTGATAGCAGTTTTTCGATATCTTCAAGAGCGACTGGGATCTGGTGATATGCTCGTACCAGATCGATCTTAGAAAAGATAGTCGTGCCCTTCAGCGATGCTGTGATGTCATGTATGTGGGGGATAGGGTAGCTATCAAAGCGCGTAACTACGTTTAGTGCTCGGTAGTCGCCGCATGGTCTCCAACTAACCCCATCCTTTTGCGCACCATATGAAGAGGAGAGGCCCAGGGACTGTGAGGACGAATAATACGAGAAGCTAGTAAATTTTCAAACTCACATCTAGCGAAGGCTAATTTGTCCGGTGCCAGTCGGCGTGGTCTTGCCGTGACTGGTGGTTCGCGGGTGACTATGTGGTGTACCACACGATCGGTCACCGATGAAACCTCCTCGAGTGGTTTAGTCAATGTGGGGAATTTATCGTCACGCGAATAAAAATTGCCAAGGATTCGTTACACGTTAGTGTGGGCTTTGCAGCTCATGAATTTATTGTTCGATTAGCTGCGGCCTACGTGCATCGACTAGCAATCCATAGTGCTGTAGGAAATCAATATCTAGTATGGCTGTGGGAACATCGGCAATGATGAACGTCCACAGATACTGTTGTCGGTCGCCCAGGTTGGCCGCGAGTTGTCGTGTACCATAGGTAGGAATGACTGAGCCATTCGCAGCGCGTAGTCGAAGCATTGTGGCTTGCTGCTACCACGTGGTACGACAGAGACTTGGGCCCCAGTGTCTAATAGGAACCTAGCGTTTGTGCGGTAATCGTGCACATAGAATAAACGGCCAACCTGGGGGAGAGGGCCGGCGAGTACGGCCGCCTTGTATGAGCACGGTGCTCGATAATGGCGGCCGCCAGACGCGAAGGAACCAACACCAACCTTCACTCGCTTCCGGAGCCGCCTTTCGGCGTGGCTTGGAAGATGTCCTGGTTGGGCGAGTGGTGGCGGCTTTGCGGGAACGTGGACAAGCTCGGGTGACGTAGGGTTGGGGTATGTCACAACGGTCTCGAAAACTAAGACGTGTGTGGATACACCCTTCCCTGTCACCGTGAGCCGAAGAATGACCGGCGTCCTTGTTTACATTAGGACGTGCCGCTGAGGAAACTACATAGCTATCTCTGTTATTAGTCCTCGCTAAAATCTTGTCTGCTATGAGGGCGACCTGATGAAGTGGCGCATCCTCGAGCAGAGCCGTCACGGTTGATTGAATATAAGCCGGTAATGACTCGAGCCATAATTCTTTAACTATTTCAGGGTCGGCTGCTGTAGGTCCTGCAAGGGATTGCAGGCGCGTGAGGTGATGGCTTGGTTTAGCATCACCCAGAGGGTGACATGCTAACAATGTCCTCATTCGTTCCTTCTTCGATGGGAGGAAATGTCGAAGAATGGTCTCTTTGAGGCGATCGTAAGCATTGGGTACATTAGAATTGAGGACGACCTCACGTATAGCTACTAAATGGTCTCCGGGTAGAGATTCTAGAGCAAGAGGATATTTTTGCTTTTGGCTCCTAATGAGGCGAGTCTCGAATTGAGATGGTAACAATGAAATATACTGGCGTAAAATGATAAGTGGAAATCTGACGATGATCACAACAAGTATGAAAGTTTACTGTAGTGTACCTAATATTTAGCACAGAATTCTAAACATTTCAAGCTTTTTGAAAACGTTTCACTAGTATTTAAATAAAAATTGTAATAAAAGAATTAATGAATATACAGATAATTTGCAGTAAAGTAATAAAGTCAACATTCCTAAACAAATCTATCCCAACTTTGAACTATCACTGTTTTCGGTATTTTTCTGTGAATGTCCTAGATTAACAAGATCTTCACTGAATGGTAGGAATTCAGCACGACACAATGGACACGGTATCTACAGGAATGGAAAAATATGTAGTTAGCATTTTGTTAATCAGATGACTGCGTTTTTTTTAGAAAACCTACTTCAGAATTAAACACGGATTTATAACTCCCAAATAATTGACCACTTATTATTTATGTTGCAAGTATGCTTACTTCTTGTTACGATATTGAGTGAAGAAGAGATATATAGACTATGTATTGATCTACTTAGTTTTTGTTAGTTATTCACTATCATTTAACTGAAGCAGGGAAATTAATAACGTTCATCCAGAATGTTTTCAAGACATTGGAATGATTTAACATATGACAAGAACTACATGACGAAAACGAGTCTTTTTTGCAAGTTTTTATGTGTTAATTCTATGTAGCTAACTGCATAATTATGTGAGCTAACAACCTAAACTATCAGTTACGATATAGCAATAAATTAATAGTATACTTGTAATATTCCTAACTACTCATTCAATTTGGACTATTTTTCTAAACAATCATAATTAATCCCTTCAAATTTTACTTAGTTAATAAATAAATCAGCTATAATCTTTTAAATCAAAAATATTACACCTTTTACAATAATTTACATACGCAAGTATGTCACCTCGGTCTGGAGATAATATGATCGAACTTATTTCTTGTTGAATTAAACATTATGTGCAGATACATGTACTTGACTCTAAGCCACAACCTCAAGTGTAAGGCTTAGATATACTAAACAGTTGCTCAAAACAAACCAGCTGGGACATAGTTCGAATCTGTGACTTATGGGCTGAAAGTCACATGCCTTGATAGTCATATGTTAGTCAGTCAGCTACAAATTAGTAGCAGGCAAATATATGCCATACCTCATTAGCACATCAAATTCATAGAAGTAGTTACTTCAATGGTATTAATATATGGAAGAAAGATTGCATATAAGGATATAATACAAGAAGAAAGAATTAACTTGTAGAAATAAAGGTATAAAGTAATTTTAATCTCACTGTTTAAGGGAAGATGAAGAGTGTATACACCTACGCCATTGTGATCGGTTCTGAGCCATGTCGTCCAGTCTCCAACCATTAAGTACGACAGTCGCATGGACCCTAACCAAGTAGTGTGCATCTACTAACATGGCTCAGACCAGAAAATAGTGACTTTATGGACTGATGCCACTTTTTGGTTTGACCTCTCCTAACTTTCTCCCATCCATCCCCAACACTAGTCAGCATTGTGCGCCGTGGTAATCGGTGTTCAGGCATACGCAACACGTGGCCCAACCATCTCAGTTGATGTAGACTCACGACCTCATCAACCGACTTACCATCATTCCCTAATACCCTGCATCTGAACCTCACTATTACTTACCCTGTGATCCCAGCAGATGCGAGCAATATTTCTAAGACATCTGTGATCAAATACTAGTAACTTAGTCAGTCAGTCATCAGTAATGTAGAACTTCGTACGTACGTACATCAGTTCGAGTTGCCATACCAGTCAGTCAGCTACAACGTAGGACCAGGCACATATATGCATCAGTCCAAGTTGCCATACCACATTCGCACAGAGATACAATTGTCGATTCAAATCTCATTGTGGTACAGGTAGTAAGAGTATAAGTAGTAATCGGAAAGATTAGGGTTTAAAGATGTTATTCAAGGAGTATAAACCAGTGAAACAAATTTGGGAAGATAAAAAAAGGGACATGAAGAATTCAGAAGATCAGAATTTGGGAGAACACAAAGAATGGATGCACCTGCTCCATTGCAAACAATTAACCTAAGAGTATCCTCTACCCTTAATGGTCATGTTTCGCAGCCGTAAAGTAGAATAGAACGAACTGCCGCGCAGTATACTCGTCCCTTAATTGATAGACGGATATCTCACCTTCGCCATAGGTGACGTAGGTTAGCAAAAGCCACACGAGTCTTTTGAGTACGTGCAGAGATTTTGTCAGATACCAACCGATTAGGGATGACCAGACTTCCAAGATAAGTAAAGTTGTCGACGCGTCCGACTACTCCACTCCCTATCCTAAGTCCAGGTGTTGACGCAGACCAGTCTTGAAGCAACAAGTTGCATTTCGAGAAGGAAAAATGCATTTTAAACGTCCTAGCATTGTTGCTCAGTGTTACCAAAAGACTTCATTTTATCAGCGTCTTCACCAAATAGAACTATGTCATTTGTGTATCCTAGGTCGATAAGTGGACCTACTGGAAGGGGATCAATGCCCGAAAATTCAGTCGACGAGAACGTTATTTCCATCAGTATGTCTATGAAGTTGAACAAAAATGGAGATAGTGAACAGCCTTGACAGACACCAATTGAGGTTGCAAAGACAGATGACAGTTCGCCATAAGCTTTGACTCGACTGCAAGTGTTCGAAGTGCTATGTACCAGGTGGGATTTTTCTGCAGGACAGCATAACTTGTCTTAATATCAGAATCTTCAGTACGAATGTCAAAACAGTTCTACTGTATGGGACGCAATCTTGGAAAACTACGTAAGTCATCATCAAGAAGATACAAGCGTTTATTTACAGTTGCCTATGCAAAATACTTCGGATCCGTTGACTAGACACTATCAGCAACAACCTACTGTGGCAGAGGACAAACTATTTGACAAGTAGGAGCTTATTTATCCAAATCAGGTTAGTATTTTGGGCAATGTTCTATATTGTGTGGTTATCGATAGTAATAGACTGTCGTAATTTTCGTGAGGGTCCTAGACATTTTACTTCTGTCACATATTTGTTTGTAAGAAATCTGAAAACATACAAGATCAGTTAAGAAGAAATCAATTATAAGACATAACTAGCAGCCACTATCTCTACCTAACCCTGACAGGAACGTTGTGTTTATGAATGATACGTGTACACTCAATCTGGAGAAAACAGAGGCATCCCTCTGGAAATATTAAGTGAATTCATATGTTGAATTTTAACCTGATCATCTATATAACTACGGCAATTTCATCAGTTAATTAGCGACAGAAATATGATAAATTACTGATTCTATTAATTGTACTATAAGAGAAGAATCAAATATACAGATATCACTGTAGAATTTAGACTTATTGAATGAGTAACAGATTATTGTTCACAAATCAAGATATGGTTTTTGTGCTCATTAATTTTTACTTGGTTAATTATTACGCACCCGATGTGAATTATAAATATAAGTGTGATTACCGCTTTCTCTTTGAATTGAGTGTCTGTTCATTTGTGACTACCAGAGTGTGTAATTTACTCCTGGAATTACCAGTCATTATACTGAATCCAATTCGTCAAACGAGTATACTTTTAAATACTCGGTTACTCAGACTGAAGCTGGAGATTTCAAACAGCTGAATTAAAATACAATCTCTAAGACCCCAGCCAGGGAGTCGTGAAGGACCAACACAAGCCAGCCCTTTGCAGATTTCTTTCATACCACTACACTATGTCATACACTGACCACCTCTCCGCTTCTTCCAACCAGTCCCAGAGTTAGCAAACAATGCACGACGTGGAATTCTCTGGGATGACATTTGTAGAACATGTCCAAGCCACCGAAGTTGGTGTTTCAAGATGATGACACCAATTGCATTATCGTCTGTGCCCGAACACACGATGCCGAACCTCTGCATTACTATCATGATGTTGCCAATGGATGTCAGCAATCCTTCGGAGACAACGACAATCGAACACAGAGAGTCGTCTAACATCCTGAACTCGGAGAGGCCAGGTTTCACAAGCATAGAGCAAAACTGCTCTCACCGACGCGTTGTAGATTCGACCTTTTACAGCCAGACTAACATCACGAAGGCGCCAAGCACTTATGCAGCTACCTAGATACAAGAACTTCTCGACTACTTATATCTGTTCACTACCCAGGGTGAGTACAGGACCAGGGTCCCGCCAGTCTGGTAGAAGTACTTTGCACTGATTGCCAACTGATTGAATGCGGATTGCATGGCTTGGGCATTATCGCACAGTAAGACAATATCATCCGCATACTCGAGGTCGAGAAGTCTTTCTCCAAGCAACATATCCACACTACCATTACCTACATCCATGAGAGCTGTTTCCAGAATGTCATCGATGGCAGAGTTGAAGAAGAATGGTGAGATTGGGCAACCCTGTCTAACCCCACTGCTCGAATGTGACAATGGGGAGAAGTGGTTGTATGCCCTCATTCTGCCTGAGGTGTTTGTATATAGGGCTTTTAGGAAGTTGATAAACTTCCCACGCAAACCGCTTTTCAATAGACAATCCCAGAGGACATTTGGCAGAGGGCGAAGATATGATCAATACATCGTCGACCAGAATGAAAACCAGCCTGCTCCTCGCGCGTCAATCTTTCTCAGGTTTTGACTAGTCTACGAAGTATGACAGAAGCCAATGGTTTGGACGCAGTCTGAAGTAGACTTATCCCCCGATAGTTGTTACAGAAATGACGTGAACCCTTTTCAATGATAGGGACAATAATCGACACATTCCACGATGTTGGGACACTCTAACTGCCAAACTTTTGTAAACAACACAGTCAGTTCCTTAACCAGAAAGTCACCACCATCTTTAGGAAGGGCCGAAGGTAAGTCATCTGAGCCCAGTGATTTGTAGCGCCTTAAGAGTTGGAGTGATCGGACGAGAACCGGTGCTTTCAACGTGGTATGGTCGCCCCCGAATGCCCTGGTATGGCTGAGAGTGGGGAGAGTTCGCTCTCCCTCTCGAAATGCTCTCACACGGCCACGCGCATATAGCCTCTGCCAGGGAAGTCCTACTCACTGCCTTCTCGTGGCGGGGGTGTTGTTTACGAAAATGAGAGGACGAAAAGCGAGTGTCCGGTGCTTCAACCGGATTCCAAACCAATGGTGCACATGGGCTCCAGTATTCTGCGGGAACATATGACGTATGAACCAATTGTTGATCACCGACTTCCATGGGATTGCATCTCCTTACGATGCTCCACTGCCTTGTGGATCAGACCTTCAGGTTGAAGGCTCGGGGAGTGGCCCCCTAAGAAAACCACCTGCTTCGGTTCGGGCACCCGGGCAGTATCACAGCCCCTACATATATCGAATGAAATTTGCGTGGCGCGTATGTATTTGGTGCCTCGTTGTACCAACATCTCTGTTAAAATAAATAATAATAAATAATAAATAGGAGTTGTAGTTCCTCGCGGACTTTCGCCTCATTTGGTGGATCAGTCGTCACAGGCCATGGAGCGCAGGACAGTCTGATCGATGTTGGCGGGGCAACAGACCACTTGAACTGCCCCTCAGAAAACTCTGCCGATCGTCCAAGACATCGATAGTTGTTAGTGATTGGTATCCCGTCATCTTCACAGATTGTCTCGCTCACACCAGATTTCTTGTTGCCAGTGCCTCGGATAAGTTGAAAGGACTTCCGGCAGTTAACAGATGCAGTTGCTGCTTCCAACTCATAGGCACGCTCCGACCACCAGGCTTCTCGATCCTTACAGAAGCTTTGTCCAATTTCATTACGCAACATCCTTCGTTTGTGGTCAAACTCACGGTCACCCAGGGTAGACCGATGGGTCCCGATGAGTTGTAAGGAACCTGAAGAAACACTGCTTATAAGCGAGACGTTTCGCGAAGCCGCAAGAGACTTTACTCGCCGTTTCCATGGCGTCTTGCAACTGGAACCAATGCCCATCTACACTTTTCGGTGGGATGTTAGCTAGCCTTGAACCTAGCTCGGTTTGATATTTAGTTGCAACAGAAGCTGCAACCAATTTACTGACATCAATCCGTTTAGGGCGATGAATTTCTTGGCCACTGAAAAGTAAGGTAAGATTAACGCAAACAACGGCATGATCAGAGTCCAGATAGGTACTTTAAAAGGAGCGGCAGTCTTGCACACAACCACGCCAGCTGTAGCTGATCGTGATGTGATCAATCTGAGTCCAGGCTTGAGATTCAGAGGGAGGAGGTCAGGTAGCACATCGGCGATTACTGTGCCGGTAGTTAGTGCTAGCCAGAAACAGGTTGTGGTCTGCGCACAGCTGCAGTAGACGGTCCTCGTTATCTGTCCTGCGACTAACAAGTCCACACCGGCCACCTAAACGACTCTTTTCTGTGTTTAAACGTCCGGTGTGAGCATCCAAGTCTCCAGCTAGTACTACAATATCTGTCGAACACACTTTCTATATAACAGTTAAATGATGGTAAAACTCATGCTTGATCGCATTCGGGCTGCAATCTGTCGAAGCGTATGCGACGACAAAAAGACATCGTTTCTCACGCCGATTTCCTCTTACTTTTATGGAACTTTCTAATCTAACAGCACATAACTGACCTTTAATGGGGATCTAATCAGCTAGTGTTGTCTCAGCTCTAGATCTTAGTACGACACCAACAAAACTAAACGAAGATGCTACAAGGTCCCCGAATAAGCTCACATAAAACAAGTTTTTCGAAGCGACAAATGGAGAGCAAATTTGTAGCACTTAACTAGAGTCTTGAATACGGGTCTCGGATAGACAACAGACGTCGATATTAAGACTTTCTAAAGACATAGCCAACCATATATGTTGTCCGATCTGCATTATTGTGTGAATGTTGAAAGAAGCCAGCTTGAATAGTATACGTGGTTTCAGAAAGGCTGTTTCAGTATTGGTATTCGGTGGTAGCATTCAACTCTCGACCAGTCAGTGACTCGAGATCGTTTAGATAATTACTCATAAACAAAACATCATTTCATAATAAAGAGTGTGTACTTACTTCAAGTGGTGGAAATTCAGTGTATGGGCCCTTGGCTTTTAATTCGCTTATTTCCTCTTCATATTCTACTCGTCTACGATTCATATACTCACCAATACAGTATGTATGAAAATAATGAAAATTTGTTGTACAATAGACATCACTTTCATTTTGGAAGCAATTCAAGCATATTGCACACTCAACAGTTGGGATGTTGGATGAAATAAATTCACGACAAAACTAGATGTAGAAGAATTAGGAGCATATTTTATGCAACATAATAAAATGAAACAATAAACTGTTTACGGTACACGGATACAGTTACTATAAAAAACTTTGAATTATCTAAATGATCTTTCAACAGTTACTACATGGTGCTGTTTCCACGTCTAATATGGTGGTAACTAAGTTTTAAATAAGGCCACTAAGCGAAGGGATGTAATCTGTTACCTTTTGTATTGATTTCAGCTTTTTGAGTAAAAGTAGTATGAAGCACCTGACTTACGTTTTGGCGAGCTTGTTATCCATCAGTTGTATATATTTAAGATCGTTTAGAGGACTCAGCGGTATGGAGTTGTGCAAGTGAATATGTTAGCTTTACACAATAGCATATGGCACATAAATCTATTTTATAATTTTGACAATCAACTTTATTTAAATTAAACTTAATGGATGTATCATAACATACTATTCCTAATCAATAATAAACTTACGTACATCCACAAGATCAAAAATAACTGCATCGCCGTTTCGTTCCAAAGTTAAATCTCTTAGAAGGGATAATAATTTTGCAATATCCTTTTCTTTCAGACCATGAACACATTCTACAGAGACTGTAGGTGACTCTATCGGATACTGTAAATAATAATATTCAATTAACGAATCAAAATATAGAAAAACTGTAGTTATAAACAAACCTTCAAAGTAACATTCAAGTTCAGGTTAAATTTTATAAACTTGTTTACGGGATTATTAAATCCTACTCCAGGAGTTACTACAAAAGTGACTGTATATTGATTTGAACTAAATAAGACTATCAAAGTATAGCTAGACAAAATAACCTACTCAAAGTCAACTTTGAATTCACCGGGAAACATTTCATATAATAATTGCAATTCATCTTGAATTCTTAAACAAAAGTTTTAATCAACACAGGAAACAAACAAACTTACATGTTGTCCATTCATCGGTAAAACCTGTCTACCCGGAATTGTTTGATGAAGGGAAATGTCTATCAGGGGAATAAAATTACGTGCAAAACATCCGAAAGTTATTAAAATGTTAGAATTACGGGTTAACTGTCTAAACTCAATAAATACAGATCCTAATACTCTGCGTGGCTTAAACAAACGACCGTAAAACGGAAAATAAAGGGAACAGTTCGAAAGAAAATAAAGGGAAAAACGCACTGAAAAGTCGATACTATCGCCCATCATGGGGAAATAGTGCTAAATTTACTCGTTTTATCGCCTTGTAGTCTACTTTCCACTTAGCTCCAATTGCCTTCTATGCTTACCTTTATTTCGATTACGAAACAAACGTTTGGACACCAGTCAACTTGGTTAAAAAACGGTACGTGGTCAAAGACATTGATAGGAAATAACTTCATAGTTTACAAGGAGATTAATGACGGACAGACGCTCGTCACTCACAAGTACAAAGTTCCACTGTCGTTTGAGGTCTACAAAAGGAATAACAGGTAATTCGTAATCTATTAAGAATGTGTCCTAAATGTTAAGTCCATGTAAAGTCAAACATGTTCTCACCACATACATTTAATTATTCTCGACGTAGCACATGTAAGTGAGAAAGTAAATTCATGTCAAGAGAAAGCTTTATTACAAAACTAGGTTTAACAGGACAATAAATTTGGAGAGTTCATACCCCATAGTGGCATGCATTAGCCACACCAATGAAAAGCGTTTAGATAACAGCGGTACGTTAACGAAGTGAAATCAACAATTCATTTTAGAGAGTAATAACGTTGACATGTGTCCCAAGATTTCGATAAACCGAAACGAAAAAATCAATATATATTCCTGATGAAATTGAAGATAAGTAGCAGTCAAACCATCAGAGATGATAGTTTTAATATTGATGGGTTTCGAGATTTTGTACCAGATTTACTAAAAAGCACTTAAAGTGTCCTGAGAGCATGCAACATCTTTCAGCAGTGGGGTTTACTACCATTTAGGATTGGAAACCAATCTGTTAAGATATGTCAAACTTTGGTTGGAATTACGCATTCATGCAGACGGACTATCCCTTTTAGACAGCTCAAATCAAAGTTCAGAACATACAAACAGATTATTCTGATTAGGAAAAGTAACACTAAGATTCAAAAAAGGATTTATTCTCAGAATACATTTTTCTGTCCAGCCTAATTTTATAATAAAGCTTTCTCTTGACATGAATTTACTTTCTCACTTACATGTGCTACGTCGAGAATAATTAAATGTATGTGGTGAGAACATGTTTGACTTTACATGGACTTAACATTTAGGACACATTCTTAATAGATTACGAATTACCTGTTATTCCTTTTGTAGACCTCAAACGACAGTGGAACTTTGTACTTGTGAGTGACGAGCGTCTGTCCGTCATTAATCTCCTTGTAAACTATGAAGTTATTTCCTATCAATGTCTTTGACCACGTACCGTTTTTTAACCAAGTTGACTGGTGTCCAAACGTTTGTTTCGTAATCGAAATAAAGGCGATATTCCAAACACAATGCGACAAAACGAGTAAATTTCGTACTATTGATACACTAGATATGATTCAAGGAAAGAGGAACAAGAAGGAAGCAATCAATACCAGCCGAACAGGAGCAGAGAAAACCATGGCACAAGCTGAATACACAGAAGTAAACAAGCAAATGAAGAGGAGCATGAGTACCGACAAACGTAAATATGTGAAAGATCTGGCAATGATGGCGGAAAAGACTCCAAGAGAAGGAAACATGAGAAAATTGTATGATACAACAAAGAAACTCGCTGGAAATTATCGTAAACCAGGACGACCAGTGAAAAGCAAGGAAGGTAAAGTAATCACCAACGTTGAAGAACAGCGAAACAGACTGGCAGAACACTTCAAAGAGCTCTTTAATAAACCAGCCCCACTGAACCCACCCAACATCGAAGCAGCACCCACGGACCTACCGATCGATGTTGGCCCACAAACAATTGAAGAGATCAGCATGGCAATCAGACAAATCAAGAGCGGCAAAGCAGTAGGACTAGACAACATTCCAGTGGAGGCACCGAAAGCAGACGTAGAGGTAACTGCAAGGATACTCCACATTCTCTTCAATATGATTTGGGATGAGGAACAAGTACCAACAGACTGGAAAGGACTTCTGGTCAAAATACCAAAGAAAGGCGGTCTTAGCAAGTATGAGAACTACACAGGCATCACTCTTCTCTCAATACCAGAAAAAGTCTTCAACAGGGTATTGTTAAACAGAATGCAGGATTCCGGAGACGCCTAAATTCGTGACCAACAGGCTGCATTCCATAAGGATAGATCTTGTACGGACCGAATCGTAACACTAAGGATCACTGTGGAGCAATCAAATGGATGGAATTCATCACTCTACATCAACTTCATTGACTATGAGAAAGCATTTGATAGCGTGAACAGGACAACACTATGGAGGCTTTTTTACACTACGGCGTGCCTGAGAATATAGTCAATATTATACGGAATTTCCATGAGGGATTAAACTGCAAAATCGTGCTGACGGACTCGTTCGAAGTAAAGATCGGTGTCAGGCAAGATTGCTTACTTTCACCCTTTATCTTTCTACTGGTGATTGACTGGATCATGAAGACGTCAACATCTGGGGAGAAGTATGGGACACAACGGACATCTAGGGTGCAGCTGGACGATTTAGACTTCGCAGATGGTCTGGCCCTCTTATCGCGGTGGATTTGATACAGACGTGAGGGCGCGGATCGGAAAGTAAGAACAGCATATTTACAACTGAAGAACATCTGGAACTCAGTCAGTAACAAAGTAGAACTTCGTACGTACGTACATCAGTTCGAGTTGCCACATCACATTAGCACAGAAATGCAGTTGTCGATCCAAATCCCGTAGTGGTAGAGGTGGTAGGAGTATAAGCAGTAATCGGAAAGATTAGGGTTTAAAGATGTTATTTAAGGAGTATAAACCAGTGAAACAAACTTGGGAAGATAAAAAAAGGGACATGAAGAATTCAGAAGATTAGAATTTGAGAGAACACAAAGAGTGGATGTACCTGCGCCATCGCAAACAATTAACCTAAGAGTATCCTCTACCCTTAATGGTCATGTTTCGCAGCCGTAAAGTAGAATAGAACGATTTCGAGTCATGTCATTCAAGGTCTCTAACCATCGGTTGTTATCATCTCGCGGTCCCCAACCAGATAGTCTACACCTACCAATATGGCTCAGTCCACTTGTCAGTGACTTCATGGACTTGTGCCATGTTGACTGGAACTCAAAACAATTGTCAACCAACACCGAGGTCAGAATTTTTAATACAAATGTCAAGACAGTTATACTGTATGGGGTGAGAACTTAGAGAACTACGAAAACCATCATCAAGAAGATACAAGTGTATATTAACAGCTGTTTACGCAAAGTACTTCGGATCCGTTGGCCAGACACTATCGGCGACAACCTACCGTTGAGGAGAATAAACCAGATCCCAGCGGAAGAAACCCGGAAGAAGCGTGGGAAGGAGATAGGACACACATTTGAGAAAAGAACCTAACTGCATCACAAGGCAAGCCCTCACTTAGAATCCTAAAGGTCAAGGGAGAAGGAGAAGACCAATGAACACATTACGTCAAGAAATGGAGGTAGACATGAAAAGGATGAGCGAAAATTGGACAGAAGTCAAAAAGAAGGCCCAGAATAGATTGAGCTGGAAAATGCAGGTCGGCGGCCTATGTTTTATTGGGAGTGACAGGCGTAAGTATTTCCCCACGGTGGATGAAAAAGTAGACTTTTCGGTGCGTTTTACCTTTTATTCACTCTGACCGCATTTCCTTAAGGAAATGCCGGTTTTACGGCTGCATACGAAGTAACTCATATTTAGTATTTAAACTTCGGGTGCGTCAACAAATCGCTTTCTATCATCCTCTGTCAACGAAAAAGACCTTGTGAAGCTGTACGACGTAGCCACACAAGTTTATTTTCACGATGTCAGAGACAAAGTGATAAAGCGTAAAAGAAGGAAAGAAGGGCAGGTATGTACTAGTTTAAAGTGATAAAATTCCTTACGGCTCTATAGTTACAGTCATCAGTGTTAACGGACATAACCGTAAGTTTAGCTTAAAGTATTTGGCTGTGCCAAGACATGTCATTCAGATATTGTTGTGACTTTTTCTGTTTTTTAAACTTATTAGTTCACAGGACGACTATTTCAATTATTAATAGGCGAACGAATGTGGCTGAAAGGAATAATCCATGCAATTTTTTGATGTTCTATGTGCATTTCAATAAAAATTATTTTGTCAAAGAGCTTACTTTATTACTTACTTGGGAAACTATAGAAGTGTTGAGAATGTGTGTTTGAGTGTCAGTTAACTTTAGATTAGATGCAAATGCCTTATGAATAATACATCACCTGTTTCATCTTTCGTGAATCTTTTCAAATAACAATGAATCGGCAAGTACAATGGATATACAAAACGATTGATGCTCAAGCTTCTGCTCTAATGTTGTACAATAATAAGATTTTCCTCTTAAATAAAAATTTTTTAAAATACACCGGTTTTCCAGTGCGCATTGCAGTTTTATTTCGGTCTGTTGTTGAAAATAAAGACGAACATAGGAAACCCTAGGGGTTATGTCAATGGATGTCTCCTCATTTGCGGATAAATCTTTCGCCTTTTACTAAAGATTTCCATGGGGGAGGCACAATACAATGAGTCTTAACTCATTTTTTCCAACTCCGTCCTTGCACGGAGTATAAATTTTTAGAGACTGGAAAGACTCCATAATAAGTCCGGTGTATAAGGCTGGGAGTAGGGATTTAGTTAGTAACTATAGACCCGTTAGCTTAACTAGTGCAGTTGTGAAACTGATGGAGAAAATCATTCGGATAGCTGTTGTAAACTATGTTGAAGGGCAAAATCTTTTCTCCAGGGCACAACATGGTTTTCGGAAAGGCCTGTCTTGCTTGACAAATCTTCTCATTGCACGAGAAGAGTGGGCTGCGGCAAAGGATCGGAATGCTCCCGTGGATGTAATTTTCATAGATCTAAGTAAAGCCTTTGATAAGGTTTCCCACTCTGGTCTTAAATTCAAGCTGAAACTTTTTGGAATCCATTATACAGTCGTCGATTGGATAAGTAACTTTCTCCATGACAGGAAACAAAGGGTAAGGGTTAATGGGGCTCTCTCCTCGTGGGTACCTGTAAAAAGTGGGGTTCCCCAAGGCACAATCCTAGGTCCTCTTCTCTTTTTACTTTATGTAAATGAATTGCCAACTGTAGCAAAATCATCCGTTCTACTCTTCGCTGATGACATAAAGATTTGGAGACCCATACATAGTATGTCGGATAGAATAGTATTACAGGACGATCTTAGCTCATTGGTGGCATGGTTAGACAGGTGGTCACTAGAAATAAATCCTAATAAGAGTGTAGTGATGCAGTTAAATAACTCTGATGAATCGTATGACTATACACTACGTGGATTCGTGCTACCCAAAGCAAGAAACTGTAAAGACTTAGGAGTTATATTAAGCAATGATCTCAAAACGACTAGTCACTGTAAGGCTGCTGCTGCAAAAGGCTATAGGGTATTATGGTCAATTCGTAGGTCTTTTCAGTATTTAGATGATGAAATGTTTAGATTACTATACCCGATTAATGTGCGACCACATTTAGAATACGGGATTCAAGCAGCGAGTCCTTGTTTCAAATATGAAGCAGATATGCTAGAAAGAGTCCAACGACGAGTTACTAAGATGGTACAAGGTCTAGCTGGCCTATCTTATGAAGACAGACTGAGACAACTTAACTTATTTCCGTTATCTTACCGTAGAGTACGGGGTGATCTAATATTGGCTTATCGTATACTGAACGATGACCTTGGTATTAACATGTCTTATCTTTTGCTTCCGTCTAGAACCGATCATTTGAGAGGACATTCGAAGAAAGTTCAAAAACCGAGATCAAACCGTTTACGTCTGGAGTTCCGTTTCTCGCACGAAGTAGTGAATTACTGGAATTTTCTACCGGAACACGTAATATCAGCACCGTCTGTTAATATATTCAAAACGCGATTGGACTTCCACAGTATTACAAACTGCAAGGATTAATATAGGTCGACAGACCTCCTATCCTTATTACTGAAGACTGGATCGAAAATAGGGAGTTCTGTGTGTATTTAGCCGAAAAGTAGACAATTAAGCGCATAAGTAGGCAATTCCGCTGAAATTCAGGCGAAAAGTAGACAATTGGGCGGACATTTAGGCGAAAAGTCGGCAATTTATCGACAAAGCGGCAAAAAGGGGGAAATCCGCATTATTTCCCCCGCACAGGCGATAAAGGCGACATTCCGCCGCATTTTCCCCTTTATTTCTCCTTTTGCTTCCAAAGTATTTACCCCTTTATTTCCCCTTTTTTGGTTGTTTGGGTCATTTTTCAGTTAGATACATAAAAATCCTATAGGGTTTTGATAACAGTTATTTTCGAGCAACGCATTTCACATTCAAGTGAAACATACTGTCCGTATTTATTCAGTTACTTGATACTTGCTTTTGATAGGTCTGAGACTTACGTAGCACAAGTTTATTGTTCTACGGTAAAGTGCTGACGGCCTTGAGAAAAAAATAAAATGTTGCGTAATTTTGAGACATGTAGTAGCGCTTTATAACGCTTATAGCAGGTTCTTCTAGCTGCTGAATGGACGAGTCATTTAGGTCGTATAGATTGATCGGTTTAATTTTCATTATTTATTTAATATCGCTATCTTCATATACATTTATGTAAATTTTGTTTATATGTATCTATCTCAGGCAGAAACTTCGTTCAAAATACTTTGAGCAAGATATCTCAGCCACGAGAAAAAGAAATTCCTCGTTAACGTTAGCAACTCAATAGCTACGGTTAAAAATCTAGAAACTGCAGAAAACTTCGCACTTTTCTTGACCTGAAATCTGATGTTTTTTTCGTTTTTCAGGAAACAACGCAACTCACACGCCTTAACGATGACCACAACTGATGGACCTGTCTGCCTGCTCTATGTGTGTGACGGAGGTTCGTTACGTCACTAACACTGACATTATCATTCTTCCGAAACACCTAAACAACTGTCAACAATATCCTGCGAGGGTTAAGTCGAAAACCTTTCACGGTATACGGCAAAATGTTCGATCACTTGATAATGGGTTTAATTAGATACATTAATTTTGGATTACCCCACCTAAGATGTTTCATTGTCCATCGTTGACACAGAACTGATGAAGATTCGTAGATTTTTTGTCCACCAAGGCAAACGTAAGTTAGTGGATGAAATCATCAAACTTTCTGTGTACAGAGCATTATTTTTTGGATCCAAGTAACCTCCAAATTGAGTCGGACACACAGTTATCAGGTGACTTCAAACCTCTACAAATTACAAGTCGGAATAATCCTGTGTCACCAGCTGTGTTACCAATAATCCCACGACCACGAAACTACCTGCACTCTTGAAAGCACGCTGACTGGTTCCGGAGAGCCAAAAGCTGGCAAAGACCGAACTCGACAACACAGAGAACATGAGAATAATTCGAACAATGAACTATCTTAACTCCAAACAATGACATTTTATCATTAAAACCAATACAGAACACTATCTTCTAACCAATATTCATTAACTGACAGTTAACTTTAGAGGTATGATCGTCTTTAAAATCGAAGTTGCAAAAAATTTACAGCCTAATTCCGATTACTAACAAGTGTATTAATTGAATGGATATAATCACTTCTTATGAACCTTATCGATTGTTGCATATCCTTTGGGTTGTTAAACACCATGAACTCTTTTCAAAGTACAATTTATAACGACTTCAGATGTCTCGCTTTTGAGCATGCATAATTCAAAGATATTCCTATAGCTAATCCAGACAGAGAACTTTATCTTCGTCATCAGGACTTTGTTCTTCAACGACTTAAACATCATTTTATTAACTAAAACATATATAAATGAAAAATTTGAACAAACTTTAGAATTCCTTGGGCATACCGTGAGCGCTCAAGACATTTTCTCTCCGAAAAATAAGGTAATATTCATCAAGCTCAAACTATCCAATTCCAAAAACAATTTCCAAAATCACTAGGAATAGTCTATCTGATTGGCGAAACTATGGTCATAATAAGCCAGAAAATACCTGAAAACGTACCGTAACATCACGAAGAATGCATAGAGAAATCATCTATTTTACAGTCCTCATGACAAAGACTATGAATATTGCAAACTTGTAGTGGCGTTGAGCCCCAAGTACACAATATTCAAAGCTGAACACGAGATAACTGGGAAAATAGATATTCAATATTTAACGCGGAGAAAAACCCAACGATGGAGAAGGCGGGAAGAATGAATGAAATGAATCCGAACCAATCAGACGGCATGGTTCAGGCTTGCAGGCGTCATCACTCTTAAGTGTTGTACCATAATTTCTTATTCATATTAAATATATTGTTTTATCTCTAGCCTAAGTTTGTTCATCATATGTTGGTGATTGGTACGATGCAATATGTTGGTGTAGACAATGATGTGACTTACACGCGAGGTATTGTTGATTATGCAGTTACGTCATGAGAAATGTACGATTTTAGATATAAGTCTATTACCAGAGCAGTACTAATATCATAGTAGACCATAATTCTACATTGGTAAGCCTGACTAAAGAAACACAACCTATTATTATTCCTCATTTTCACTTTGACTTTCTAGATCGATTTTTATTTATGAAAACCCATTATTCTAATAGTCCTCTGATTAATGCTCACATGTATTTTCGTAATGTTATGTTGATCAGTACTCATAACTTACTAGCTCAATCGATAATAAAAACTGGTCATCTATACTAATTTTTAGTTTTGATGGTTCATTAAAAAGCTTTAATAGCACTTACATGCTTCAAGGAAATAAACTTGTTTAAGTGTCAAGCTCTAACAAATATGACCTGTAAATGACGTAAATATATATTGACTAGCAAAGTAAGCAAAGACTGAATGGTTATCTGGACCTAATTCTTCATATTCTTTCTTCACTTAACATTTCAATGTTTTAAATTATGGACTATCCTGTAATATCTTTTTTTCCGACCACTGCCTGCCTAATTTGCAATTGCTGGATTCCATGGCCAAACTCAGGATACGAATGCTAGAAATTCGCGATGAGTTTGAATTATAAACTTCCTGCAATCTTCGATCTCATTTAAACTGTTCGTTAGGGAATGCTACGTATTCGGTTTCAATTAATTTTAGATGTAAACACATTCAGTCTACAATACTGTGTTAGTTCAAGAACTTAATCAACAGTGCCTCATATTTTAGCCAGATTCGAACTACTGTATAATTCAAATTCTCATTACTTGGAAACAAAAATAACCTTGGCGAGTTTTGCCCTTTTTCCCTTCCTTGGTTCATTTACTGTGATTTAAGTACTTCCTAATTTATATAGATTTTCTCCATCAGACTGGTCGTATATATTTCATACAAGCCACTCCCAAGACAGTAGAAATATTCAATACTTTTATACTACAACATACTACTAAGAAAAAAGTGTGTTGTTTAAAGATATTTCTTAATTCTAGTTGATTTTGACACATATTTGTAAATATCACTAGGCTAAATGCAGGAACTTCTTATGGAAATTTTCTAACGCATCATATTCCTACCTAAAGTTACGAAAGTTGTCTTAACCATAAAATTATTTTTCTGGCCATGTTTATTATTTTCAAATTGTCATATACCTTAATAATCTGCATTTTAACCTGGCCCGTACATACGTTGCACTATAACTCTATGTCTTTTAAATTTAAAAATCATGTGAATCGCCCTTAACCTTTTTCAATAAACCCATCATAGTCGTTATCGCTAAACCTATTTAGGTTTATGAAGTGGTCTGCCATATTAATAACCTAAAAAGACGAACATAATTTAGATAATAAAGTTACGAATTTAGGTGCTATCAACTGCGCTAGTATAATAACTAGACTCTCAGGTAGTTGTTGGCTAAACAAACATTTAAAATCAAAACTCCGGAACCTACTACTAAAGTTAACACTAGATGAATGATTTGAATTGAAAATCATAGTATAATTAGACAACTCGGATTATTTAATGCTACAAACTTCTGCTATTTCAGAAGCACATAAAGCAACAATACCCATTTTCAACTGGCTACTCTTCAATCAACAATAACTAGTTAAAAATGATGGTTTAGAATATCGTCATAAAAGCACTGTCATAACTTAACGACCACGTAGTATGCTTGATAAAATTGATGAAATTATTAATCTATCTAGATTAGGCAGTTACGCCATGACAAATGTACGATTTTAGGATTAAGTCTATTACTAGAGCAGTACTAATATCATAGTAGACCATAATTCTACACGCTCATATAAAAACAGTGATGGTTATGAGGCGATTGACTAACCAAGCCAAAATCTGACATGAAAATGAATAGATTAGCTTATATGGGCGCTAGAATAACTCATGTGGGCTTGGCGTTGTACCTTACATTGCAAATGGATGATTTCTTGTACTCACCAGAATGACTGCCATAAGATCTGGGATATAGAACGTTGTCATGACCATTGGTTTGGACCCTGTAATGTGCCTATTGATGGACTGAGAAAGTGGGGGTTTTATGGATGAGTAAGTGAGTATGTATAAGAAGGGTTGCGATGGTGATGATCATGTGACGGTTAGGGAACTGGAGTTGTAGTCCCGTCAATATCATCGGGGTATGCTGTGTAACGCACTGGATACTTCATGCTAACAACGTTTGACTCATATTATCTGATTGTCTTCGTTTCACGTCTATGTTAATCGTTGTCCGTTGCCTTTATTATCAAACCTAACTGCATTTTATGAGCGTACCGAAATTCAGATGAATTTTTCTCTACCAGACTGAATCACAGTACATAAACTATCTCCAATTCGTACGGTAACCCAGCAAGTGCTAAACGTTGCAATGGTTTGTGATTTGAGTGACAGAGTGGTGTAGGCTATTTACGTCGACAGGTATAAGTAGTATGCAGCACTAACAGAGAGTGGAAAACTTGACAGCAGGAGGGTATGAAGGTTGACTTCATGAAAACAGAAATGGAATAAGTAAGAGATTGTGAATCTGAAGAACCAAACAGAATATGAGGGACAAATTAATGAACATACCAAATGGAGTTCTTAGTGTCAGGTTCTCATATTTAACCAAGCGACTTTGTAATTTTGTATTAAAGTACATTTACTTGAACTCAGTTGTATTCTCATTCGTTACAATGATATTAAACACAACTGTAGATATTATATAGGGAGAGACAGCATGTAACCCAACACAGTTCTTACAAGAACTATGAAGATTTATTCAGTCAATCTGTGTGATAATTGATGTTTTGTATTCGTTCAATCTATTTTGCGATAAGGTCATCTCAAAAACTAGATTTAGAATTAGTCGAATCAGATAGATTTGCATTTTGTTGCTTTCAGTTGATCATGTTAGCACTACGTTAATAAAGACGTCAGAAAACAGTCTAACGGTTTAAGAAAAGTGGTAACTTGGCATAGCTAACAGAAGAGCATTTTTAAACATAAAGATATGTTTACAATACATGTTGCTGCCACCATGTGTGTACATAACATCACTGGTTTATGCGTCAACATAAAATATAAATATTTAATGGGCGTTGAATAAACTCATCGTTGTATTACACAGTATGGTGTAAACGAATTTGTTGACTAATGCAGTACCTGCAATGCTAGTAAGCTCGTAAGAATAAAGTTCTTACTCAGTGATAAGGTTTATGTATAAAAATGTATGAGTACGCATTCGAAGTTAACAATAATGGTCCGAAAGACGTAGCGTGGCAGTCATTATATGTGTAAACAATTACTTAGTAATCGGCAAACGGTTACAAGGGGAGAATTTTAATGTTGTGAAAAAGCAGACAAAAATAACGAAAAAGGGAGTTGTCATAGAATGCATCATGCTTCACAAAGGAAGAGTATAAATTTTCTGGTATGATCTTATGTACGAAGTTAATATCCAAATTCATGTCAAATCTGAGAACAATAAGATATACATATGAAAGAGGTCAAGTGCATGAATTGCGCATATCAAATAAGCATAGTCGTTTCAGAGAGTATTTTCGGCTAATGAAGGTGTGTGAAAAATCTCGCCGTTCTTCTCTATTTGGTGGAAGATGTATTGTGGCTGATTCCACTCCTATAGTAAGTTTCCAAATATATTGCGATGTGAGAATGCAGTTTCTGTTACCTATGTTCGTATCACGAGTAAAAGTAGGTTCAACTCCACAGACTCTAGTAGTGTCTTTCGTATCAATCTCGTCAAAAATAATGACTTCGTTATTTCTTTCAGTGACTACTTGACAAATACTCCACAGGTTGCGACGACTGTAGAACGCTAGCTTATCTGATTAAAAATCTCATACTATTAGCTACGCGTCGAGTAACATGATAAAGCCCGCTATCCACCTTTATAGCAACAGCATGCAGTAGTCTCTAATCAACTCTTTCGTGGACCATTCGTTATAGCTGTTATCAAGTACTAATCGTGGTCTGGATGTTGAACCCTGATTCTTAATATTCGTACTTTAAACTGTCTCATTCGTCCTGCCCTTAAGATTACAGATTAGGGCTTCTGTTGTGATGTAATTTGTTGGCTTGGCCGCTTCTAGCCACGTCATCAATAACACAAGTTAGCAAACACTAACCGCGATTTCTGACTCCGTGTCGAAACTTCATCAAGTACCAACCCACCAGGACTGAGACTTCCAATGATAGTGAAACAGTCAATACACTCAACTAATTTACTCCATATCACTGGGTTAGGGATCGACGCACACCAGTACTGAAGAAATATTTTGCATTTGCAGGGAAAAAGTGTATCCTGAAAATGCTCATACTGTTGCTCAAAAAGATAAGAAAAACTCTAGATCTTGTCAGCGACTTCACCAGGCTAAACAATTTTGACAGTAATAAAATTGTGGTGACGGAATAAAAGGGATAAGTTTACGTAAAAAATTACAGTCATATATGCATTGATGTGGTGGTTAGTGGATGTCACTTGACCCTTGATTAATGAAGTAGCAGTTGAGGCAGGGTTCCAACCTTCTGTATAACAGTCGAGATTCGAGTCCTTTCATCTCCTCCAAAATAAAAACTATCTCTTGACACTTCGAATAATCCGAAACCTGTTCATATAACACATTATTTACTTTGCAAAACAACCAAAGAGAATATGTTTGCTAAACTTGATAACCAACAATTTGTAACATTGTAGATTAGGCCACTAACTATGAACGATGATATTACGATTCGTAAGGGTTTGTATATTCTTATTGTTGACATTTAGAAGCACGGAGTACGATGAACAGCTTGAATACAACTAGATGAATTGGACTTTGCAGATGACCTAGCTCCTCTGTTCTATACACATCAACAAATACAGGTGAAGCCAGCCAAAGTAGTAGCAAAAATGGAGCAGTTGGCTTCAACATACACAAGGGGAAAAACAAGATTCTCGAATGCAACATGAAGAATACCAACTCAATGACACTTGGCAAAGAAGCTCTGGAAGAGGTCGAAACTTTAACATATCTAGGGAACATTTTATGCAGGTGCGAAGGTATAGATTGGCGAAGTACGGGTAACAGTTCTACAATTGGAGAACATATGGAGCTCAAAACAACTGACAGACAACAACAAGGTTAGAATCGTCAACAAGAATATCAAGACAGTTCTCCTGTGCGAAGCTGAAACTTTGAGAACTACCACAACCATCATCAAAAATGTACAAGTATTTATAAACAATTTCCTACGCAAGTTACTCTTGGTTTACTTACCGGATACCATCAACAACAGCCTACTGTGGGAGAGAACAAATCATCATCCAGCTGATGACGACATCAGGGAAAGACGCTGGAGGTGAATAGGATGCAAGTTGTGAAAACCACCCAACTGTTTATTTAGGCAAGCGCTAACTTGGAATCTTAGCCTCAAGGTGACCCCTGACATATAGTACATTAAATAGTGAACACTTGATTATGATAACGCTTTTCATCATGAGCCAGCCCATCTCTAACGCCCTCCCAGTTGGTGAGGTTGCGGTACTTCCGGTTGTCTTTTATGAGAAGAGGCTCAGCAGTCATGTACGAACCCATGGTTTATAGCCTTCGGTTCGGGATGAAAACTGACTACAATAAACAAAGAGAATTCACGTTGTTTGAAATTATCAGACTCCCTTCACTGTCTTATATTTTTTCAATCATTGCTATAACTTTGCTTGTCCAGTTTATCACTTGTCATTTCTTATCGGCTGCCATTTTTGTACATTCTCTTTTTTTCTTAGTTATTTATTCACGTAGAGAAATAGTTTGCTATCTTCCCTCGACTCCTTCCCATAAAAATCTTACTCATTGCGATCATTGGTTGAATGCTTCGTAGTTTGATAGCTTCTGAGTATAAAGATCTCATTTCTTTGAGTTAAAGGCATTCATGTTTAATCGAATACATTAACCTCTAAATAACCGTCAGATACATGAGGACTAATGTAGCCGAGCAACTAAGCTACCTATGTCGACTCATACCAACAGACCTTGAGAAGTGAGCGTGAAGAAACCAGCCTGTTCACGCACACATTTCGGTTTTTGAACTCGACAGTATCATCGTTCAGTTAATTTGAATTCGTGCCATACAGTTTCTGCTCTTTTCTAAGTGTCTCGAAACTTGAAAACAAGTGAGAATATACTTAAATAATGCGTACAGACCGGTTGTTCGACCTGAAATAAAGTTGTACCGGATTTTTTCACTATTTCTATTCTACTCGTCTGGTCCGAGTAGCAATTGTTTCAGTTACTCAGTGTGGCCTTTTACGAAGACCGGGATTTTAACATTACGTGGCGCGGTCATATTGGTTGTTGGCTCTGTTTGGATTTTCACGTAAGTTGAGCTGTTCAGTTATTTGTAATATTTTCAACATTTTGACTATACAAACACAGATTTATCTCTTTTTCATGTTTACGTTCGAGGTTTACGGATCCAAGACTTCGTTTCATGACATGATCTGCCCAGTCATCTGGCTAGCCAGTTCAAACAACTGGTTATAATCAACTTTGATGTGCAACGGTCCTAAGTTAACGCTATCAGGTGGAGAAAATTTCGCTTTTATAACTGGGAATGTGGTTTAATATGTCATCTACTAATGCGAGTTAGATATACTGTTTGCTTTAGGATTATGCTCGTCTTCTTGTATCGGTATTGTCTTCGAATTTACTGCCTTTTAAATTATATTGCAAAGCGCCGTGCAACAATCTATTGCAATTGAATACATCGAGAGCGTATATCACCTTTAATTTTGCCATGATGTATGTCTTCATATATCAATAAATAAGGTAATTAGACAACTTTCTTCCACTGCTTTCATCTCTAAGTTTAACAAGAACCACGATCTCAACAGCAGTGACAGTTCACCCACTTCACAATTTATTATCGGCCACCTACTTGAAAATAGCGTCGTTAAATATTTCTCATATATGTGCATATGTAATATTACTTAAAACAAAAACGCTATCATCAATGAAGATTGGTGAAAGATAGTTACTAGGATGTTATAAAAATACTCGTAATTTTAAATGTGAAGGCCGTCGTTCATGTTTCATTTTGTTATCTTTATAAGAAAGTGTTTATGAAATCCTAGTTTTCCACAATCGGTTGTGGGCTGATTATTTCGCTATTAGTTACAAGAAGCGACAAACTGCTTTTGTTAGGTAGTTGCTGTTTAAGGTGAAGAGATTTTCATGGAACTCACTGACATCTCGCCGAAACTTAGTGCGACCATTTTATCACTCTATCCATGAAATTGATAGCACTCACCAAATTGAGTCACCAATTAAGTATGGCTTGGCAGCACATATATTGTGTTTCATCGCAATTTGCTCCACGGTATACCTGAGTAGAAGAGTCTGTTAACAATACTCTCCCAACAACAGTCATACTGTCATTGGTAGTACCAGTCATAAGTCAGTTTAAGGGTTTTGATTAGTGAAAATAAGGTAAAATGTAAAAGAACACGTTATCAACTTCCTTCTGAACATCTCATATGGTTTCATCTGCATACGTACCTTAAATAGATGAAACTTGATAACCACAGTCAATCTTGCCAGGAAAATATTATTTATGCCTCGCTGATTAATATGCCATACTGTGAAATGAAGTGCAAATTGTTGCGTCCTTAAGGCCTCAAAGCATCTGTTTAGTGAGCACATTAAGGTGCTAGCAAAAGCGAGGATAGAGAACCAATATTTTATAATTTGTTCTGGTCAGATTTATTATAATCCCTATTATTGATGCTACTCTGACGTGGCGGTCGGGATTGCTTATCGAGCTATACTAGCTGGAACAATCGTACCTCAGGGTCCGACTATACCAAAAAGTCGGTTGAAGTGCGGTAAAACTGAAAGCATCAGTCATATTGCTGGCTGTACAGAGGTGCGATGGCAATAAGGTGTTTCCCTCAGACAACCAGCATAACAATGATGCTGCCTTTCCACAAGGAGGGGTGGTGTTAGAAAAGGTTGATCCTAAAAATGCACACCGCCCTATCCCACGAATTTCCATCTCCGAGGGTAAGGTCTCGAGAAGTACGGACTTACTTACGCCTGTTACTCCTCGTGAAGAAGCATAAGCCGCTCACCAACATTCTCCATCCAACCCTGTCCTGGGCAATCCTTTCCAGCTCCTTACGGTTGTTATTCTTCCTTTTCATATCTGCTATTTCCCGACGTAATGTGTTCTTTGGTTTTCCTCTTTTCTGTTTCCCTTTAGTATTCCAAGTTAGAGCTTGTCTCGTGATGTAGTTTGATGATTTGCGTAATATATGTCCTACCTATTTCCATCGTTTTTTCGTAATTTCTTCAGCTGGAAGCTTGTTTGTTCTCTCCCAGAGAAGGCTGTTGCTGGTGGTATCCGGCCAATGGATGTTGAGTATCTTGCGTAGACGACCATTTATAAGTACTTGTATCTTCTTGATGGTGGTTGTTGTAGTTCTCTAAGTTTCAGCTCCATACAGTAGAACTGCCTTGACGTTCGTATTGAAGATTGTGACTTTGATATTGGTTGAAAGTTGTTTTGAGTTCCATATGTTCTTCAATTGTAAGAATGCGGCCCTTGCTTTGCCAATCCTCGCTTTTACGTCTGCATCTAAACCTCCTTGTTCATCGATGATGCTTCCCAGGTATGTGAAGGATTCTACATCTTCCAAAGTTTAGCCATAAAGAGTGATTGGATTGCTGTTCTACGTGTTTTATTCGAGGACCTTGTTGAGGTGTCCTTCTTTCCAGTCCATCGGCACTTGTTCCTCCTACCAAATCTTTTTGAATAAAAGGTAACGCATGTTTGTAGTTACTTCGATGTCTGACTTCAGTGCTTCAGCTGGTATGTTGTCGGGTCCTGCTGAACAAGTACGGAGCTAACGCGGAAATTGCTTACAAAGAGGCCGTGTGTGATCAGCTTCAAGCAGTTGTCCCTTGGGAACTGCGGTCACGCTCTCAGGTCGCTAGGACCACGTCTAACCCAATTCCCTTTACAGGTAGCACTAGACGAACCCTTTCACGGTGTGGGGAACCGGGAAGTAAGAACCGCCCTTATACCTCTAACAGCACTCAAGATCACTGTATTTATAATCAATTTTCCTCTCCAATTCATATTATTCCTTCCACACTGACTTTCAACTCTAATTGTCCTCTTTTGACTTCTTCCTCAAGTGTCACCATGGCAAACGATTCTAGTGCTCAAAACAGTGTCCCAGGTCTACTGAAACCTCGCTCCAAACTACACATTGGAGTCTTCAACGTACGCACCCTATGTCAAATCGGTCAACAGGCTTCCTTGGCTAGAACCCTAGAATCTCGTACCATTGATGTATGCTGTCTCTGAAACACGCATACAGGATCCCAGTGTGGTCATTCACTTGACCTCACCTCGGCAAAACGGAGAGCCAACAAGATACACCCTCCGTGTATCTGGTGACCCGACGGGCAGCTCTCGTGGACTGGCAGGAGTAGGCATAGCACTAAGCATGAGGGCGGAACAAGCACTGTTAGAGTGGATCCCCGTTAACAGTCGTTTATGTGCTGTTCGGCTTAACGGCTCCGTAAGAACTCGGAATTATAGGGACACACGTCATTGCCTTTTCGTTGTTTGTGCCTACGCTCCCACTGACTGCAGCCCGGATGAACTGAAAGATGGATTTTACAGAAAGTTTTCTAAACTTCAAAAAGCTAAACACTCAAACATAGTACTAGTCGCAGGTGACTTTAATACTTAAGCAGGTAGGTTAAACCAATCAGAAAGACATTTAGGTGGGTATTTTAGTATTCCAGATCAGCGGACAGATAGTAGTGACCATCTGCTGCAATTGTTCTCAGATAATCGTTTGTTTTTAGCAAGCACTAATTTTAAGCATAAGGAGAGACATTATCTAACATGGCGACCCCCTGCACCAAATCAATGATGGACTCAACTAGACCATATTGCCATCTGTCATCGTTGTAGAGGATCGATAGAATACTGCCGCTCGTCCTGGAGTACATGTTTAGACTCTGATCATGCTCAAATACGAGCATGCATTTGCTTGCACCTCACTGAACTTAGAAAAGCCACATTAAGAAGACCCATTAGAGTTGAACTCAGTGACGAGAAAGCCAAAAGTAGATTTCAGGAACAACTGAGGTCACACTTAGTTCTGGAAACGAGGCTGACCCAGATGTTGTTTGGAAAGATATACGAACAGCTGTGGAAACAGCAGTGACATCTATTAGTGATTTGAACCATAGGGTCATGGAAAACTAGTGGATTTCTGCTAGGCCTATTGCCCCCAAACGCCCTTGTACGGCCGAGGGTGGAGTCAGCTCTCACATGGCCATGTGTATACAGCAGGTGCCAGGGAAGTCCTACTCACTGCCTTCTCGCGGCATTACGAAATTGAGTGGACGAAAAGCGCTTATCTGGTGTTTTTAACCGGGTTAGTGGACACGTAGAATTCACCTAGGGGAGTCGGAAAACCTTGATTCCAAATCAATGTTGCACATTGGCTTCAGGATCCTGAGAGAATAAAATGGCATATGGACCAATCATTGGTCACCGGCTACCATGAGACTGCATCTCCTGAAGTTGCTCCACTGCCTTGTGGATCAGACCTTTAGGCCGAAGACTCGGGGTGTGGCCCCCTAAGAAAACCACCTGCTTCGGTCTGGGCATCCGGGCAGTATCCCAGCGCACACACAAACCAAGTAACTTGTGTGGCGCATATGTATTCGGTGCCTCCTTGTACAAATATTTGTGTTCAAATTAATAAATAAATACCATCCGATCAGGCTTCAAACATGATGAAGAGCGAAAACAAATCAGATCTTGGTAAACCAAAAGTCTACGGAACGACGTGAGCAGTGGTGGGCAACGAAAGCAAGAGATGGAAAGGACAGCGGCTGTAGGTAACATTAGACCGCTTTTCAGACTAATAAAAGAAACTGGAATTAAGAAGTCAAGTGTAAGTGATACGATCTCGGAAAAAGCCGACATTCAACCTAGATGTTCAGAATAATGGGTGGAACACATTATGGAACAGTTTAGCTGACCTCCAGCACTGCTACAACTACCCATCATTCTCAAACAGCCTGAATGGAACATTGAAGTAGGCCCTCTAACCCTAATTGAAGTTCGAAAAGCCATAGCTAATCTGAAATGAGGAAGAGCAGCTGGTCCGTATGGATTGGCTTCAGAAGCCTTTAAGGATGGTGGTTCAGCTTTAGTGATTAGGTTGACTAATATTTTAGCTAAAATCTGGGGATCGAATGTAATCCCATCTGAATGGTCTAAATCACTGATCGTCCAAATAAAAAGAAAAGATCAAAATCATCCTATGACAACCACAGAGGGATTAGTTTGATTAATATAGCGTCTAAAATACTAGCTTCAATAATTATCGGACGCCTAAAATAAACTCGTGAACTTTAAACACGAGAAAATTGGCTGGCTTTAGACCTGGTTATAGTTGTATCGACCACATATTCACCATTCTCCAGGTTCTAGAACACAGGCATGCCTATCGGAGTCCGGCAATAGTTGTCTTTCTTGACCAAACAGCAGCATTTGACTCTAGACCGAGAGGTTCTGTGGCAGTGTCTGTCATTGGAAGGTGTACCTCACAAGTACATAAACCTTGTGAAGGTTCTTTATTGGAACACTACTAGTCGAGTCAAAGCTTATGGCGAACTGTCATCTGTCTTTGCAACCTCAATTGGTGTCTGTCAAGGCTGTTCACTATCTCCATTTTTGTTCAACTTCATAGACATACTGATGGAAATAACGTTCTCGTCGACTGAATTTTCGGGCATTGATCCCCTTCCAGTAGGTCCACTTATCGACCTAGGATACACAAATGACATAGTTCTATTTGGTGAAGACGCTGATAAAATGAAGTCTTTTGGTAACACTGAGCAACAATGCTAGGACGTTTAAAATGCATTTTTCCTTCTCGAAATGCAACTTGTTGCTTCAAGACTGGTCTGCGTCAACACCTGGACTTAGGATAGGGAGTGGAGTAGTCGGACGCGTCGACAACTTTACTTATCTTGGAAGTCTGGTCATCCCTAATCGGTTGGTATCTGACAAAATCTCTGCACGTACTCAAAAGACTCGTGTGGCTTTTGCTAACCTACGTCACCTATGGCGAAGGTGAGATATCCGTCTATCAATTAAGGGACGAGTATACTGCGCGGCAGTTCGTTCTATTCTACTTTACGGCTGCGAAACATGACCATTAAGGGTAGAGGATACTCTTAGGTTAATTGTTTGCAATGGAGCAGGTGCATCCATTCTTTGTGTTCTCCCAAATTCTGATCTTCTGAATTCTTCATGTCCCTTTTTTTATCTTCCCAAATTTGTTTCACTGGTTTATACTCCTTGAATAACATCTTTAAACCCTAATCTTTCCGATTACTACTTATACTCTTACTACCTGTACCACAATGAGATTTGAATCGACAATTGTATCTCTGTGCGAATGTGGTATGGCAACTTGGACTGATGCATATATGTGCCTGGTCCTACGTTGTAGCTGACTGACTGGTATGGCAACTCGAACTGATGTACGTACGTACGAAGTTCTACATTACTGATGACTGACTGACTAAGTTACTAGTATTTGATCACAGATGTCTTAGAAATATTGCTCGCATCTGCTGGGATCACAGGGTAAGTAATAGTGAGGTTCAGATGCAGGGTATTAGGGAATGATGGTAAGTCGGTTGATGAGGTCGTGAGTCTACATCAACTGAGATGGTTGGGCCACGTGTTGCGTATGCCTGAACACCGATTACCACGGCGCACAATGCTGACTAGTGTTGGGGATGGATGGGAGAAAGTTAGGAGAGGTCAAACCAAAAAGTGGCATCAGTCCATAAAGTCACTATTTTCTGGTCTGAGCCATGTTAGTAGATGCACACTACTTAGTTAGGGTCCATGCGACTGTCGTACTTAATGGTTGGAGACTGGACGACATGGCTCAGAACCGATCACAATGGCGTAGGTGTATACACTCTTCATCTTCCCTTAAACAGTGAGATTAAAATTACTTTATACCTTTATTTCTACAAGTTAATTCTTTCTTCTTGTATTATATCCTTATATGCAATCTTTCTTCCATATATTAATACCATTGAAGTAACTACTTCTATGAATTTGATGTGCTAATGAGGTATGGCATATATTTGCCTGCTACTAATTTGTAGCTGACCGACTGACATATACGAACTTAGTTTTGCTTTGGTAAGAGGAGCTTAATAATTTTGTTTGACACATCCGAATCGTAGCCCAGTTTCGGGTACTAAATGTTGTACTCGTTTATTAAATTACTTCTTGGACCGGTGCATGTATGTGCGTGGTCCTACGTTGTAACTGACTGACTGACTGAAATCGCATTTACTGTTTAAAATAAAAGCCTGAATCAATACCAAATGGTTGGATAAAAATTCCCAGCTAAAATAATGACGAATGCTGATGATATATATGACTGCGTAAAAATATTAAATTCACATTGCTTAGACTGCTTTACATCCAATAACTAATGATGCGTTATATCACTCGATTACATTCGATCATATCGCCTCATTTCTCAACGGGTCAAATCAATAAAAACAGATATTAAAACGTTTTAACAAATCATAATTAGACTGTATGTAGGTAGATTTAAAGGATAGATATCATACAATGCAAGACAATTTTTTTTCAAGCAGACAAAAAGATCACTCATCAATAGTTGCTTTTATTCTGGTGCAAACACCAAGCTAACACTTGTAATCGTGTTATTTTCTAGTAACCCACCCTAGTTGCTATAATCGATTGTAATTCAGCAATCGGGTTTTTAAAAGAACGGAGTAGTTGGTTGTTATTAAAATTTCATTAATTAACCGACAGATAATTTCTCCTACTTTGTTCTACCCCAAGTCTACTAATAGTTCTTTCTGTGAACTGAATTGATGTAAAAGCTTGTATTCGTCCTACTTTGGACACATTTCAACAGATTATGTTATGACAAATTCAGTCGAAGTAGTTAGGTACGTAGTACAAATGTGTATTCATGTGCTGAGATACCGTTGACCTTTGATACATTTCATTGAAATGTTATTCGAATATTTCTCGACAATTTCCTAATTTTGTATTTCTCTTTGGTGTTTTCATCAACAGGTATAACTCCTCTATTAAACTTTGTTCAGATGTCAACGGTTGAACTAAAATTATCCAAGTTAGATCAACGACTGAAGTTGGCTGTCAGCGAACGACGTTTCTATGAGGCTCATCAACTATACAAGACCATACATTTCCGTTGTATTATGCGGAAAAATTATCAGGAAGCATTAAAATATTTGAAACTAGGTTCTGAGTTTTTACTTGATAATGAACAATGGGAAAGTGGTACTGAGTTAGCTTGCCTTGTACTTGAAGTGTATAGCCAGAGTGAAACAGTTTTGACTGAATCTCATCTAGATGAAATTTGTGAACTTTTGATACGAATGTGTCCTGGTGAAGAAAGGACACGTTTTGTCCACAAGACACTTCAACTTCTACAGAAGCAAAAAGATCTTCTGGCTGTGTTCAATGGATATCTCGCTCGTGTATTGTGGCAAGAAGGATCTTTCAGTGAAGCAAGGTTGCGTATCATGTTATCTTCTAATGGCTATGCGGCTGGTGTCTTCCTTGTTGCTTTGCATCAGCGATACGGGCTTCGATCAGAAATCGATTTATTTATTGCACAAGCTGTCCTTCAGTTTTTATGTATGAAGCAAATCTCAGTTGCCATATTAACGTTTTACACATATACACGACGTCACCCTCGTTTAGAGCCTGGGCCACCGTTTGCAGATTTTCCTTTATTAAATTTCCTATGGTTTCTGATGTTAGCCATTGAAAAGAAGTGCAGTCTAGCTGTATTTTCAGTACTATGTGAAAAATACAGTCCCCAACTGAACAGAGACTCTTCTTATTTAAAATACTTGGATAAAATCGGCCAATTATACTTTGGTGTTAAACCTCCCGCAAATGAAATGAATAACTTTTTTTCACGGATAATGCAAATGTTTAATGATGGAGACAAAATGGAGGATTCTGTGTCAAGTGATGACTTAGGTCGTTGTGCGCTGAATGGGAGTACCGATGTAAATTCACCAGAGGAAATGTGTTTTGAAGATGTGGATTAATGATTTCGCATATATCTCCACCAACTATACAGTGCCTTTCGATTTAGAGCTGGTAGTATGCACATACTCATCTTTATAGGCGGACTACAAATACCTACCCACGTAACCGACATTTGAATTCTGAGCGTTTTTGGACAATAATTTTGTCTTGCAGTTATGCTTTGTGGATCTGTTTTCCTCATGCATCTTCTAACAAATATTTATTCATTGGATGATTTTACTGTCGGTTTCTTTCTTTTTTTCCTGCTATAAACTTCTTGAGAATGCACAAAATTGTTAATATTGAAATAAATTAAATTGTGTACAGATTCTGTTCTAAATTTTTCAGTTTTGGTTGTTCATGCTGTGTAGCGTCTTTTTGATTATATCACGGATTGTCTTGTTAATTTGACACGTTTTTTTGACAGCCTTGGTTCAAAAGGGATATCTTGAACTGATACACTTGTTTGAGATTCTTTGCTGTGGCTCTCTGTTACGGTTAGAATTGTAGTTATAACCTTGAAAGCTCTTAATTCTTTACCAGATAAATGTAAAATTATTTGTGATACTAATAAATAACTGATAAACGAAGATAAATAGAGATCAGGTGTTGAAGTTTTCACTGTACAAAGAACAAAAGGAATTATATAAGTACTGTAAGTTGACCTAGAGTAATAATACTGAGGTCGTTTACAACTTACCTGATGCCACAAGATTAATACAATGTATACTAGAGTTAGTTACACGCGTATCGATTGCAATTTACATTATCCATCAGCTTACGTTAATCTGCCTGATTAAAACAGTAACCTAAGCAATTCTGCAACCTGTAATCGAAACGGTACGATGAACTTTTAGATCAAGCAGTTCGGTTTCCCGATTTTTTTTATAAGGCCCGCGCTCAAATGCATCTTGATGTCAGCCAGTGCCGGGTACTCGTCTACTAACTACTGTGGGCTTTTTAATTCCTTAGTATTTGAATAGAAAATTTTAAAATTTTTCATTCACTCTTTTGCAGTCAATATAAACCAAATTATTTAGCATTTAATGTTTACTTAAGCCTACTGCGCAAGCCATTACAATATAGTGTTACATTTGACCTTAGTCTAAGTATGATAAGTTGTAGTTTATTGATAACTTAAGAATCTACCGAATTACCTATTTTCTTTGAGTCAATATGCTCTAGTTTTCAATATTTTCGCAGTGCTCATTCGACCCAAACCTAAATAATTACACCAGTTACCCCTCTTGCCGTAGCACCATTCAGGAGTCTCTAACAAGCTCCATTCTAGACTCTTCTTCCCAGTTGTTATCAAGTGTTATTCACGGCATTAGTGTTGGCCTCAGATTCTCAAAACCAAAACAACCTTCACTCTTTTGTTTACTTATGTGTATTCAGCCTGTGCCTGCTTTTCGTCGGTTTATTCTGACTGCTGTCTTGTTTCATTTCCTTGAATCATGACCAAACTATCTACTGTGATTTGTTCTTCATTCTGGTGCCTATTGGGGCCCGAAACACACTGGAATTTCGAAGTTATTGCTCGTTTAAGCCTTTTCGAGTTGCTCTCTGTGGGGATTTTCTCTACTAGTAGGTCTTGTAACAATTAGAACTTGTTGCTGAGATCTATATTGGACTGACTGAGTTTGTTAGCATTTTGAAGGAAGGCGGTATTAAAATTTTCCGGTGTTGCTTGCTCATTTGTCCAATACGCCTTTGGCTTATGTTCCAGTTTGTCTATTACCATGTGGTGATATAAAGTTATATCAGCTTCTCTCTTTATCCCTACTTCTTCGGTTGAGCTTCCGAATTTTTTGTTCACGCAGACGTGATCGATCTGGTTTTCTGTAACGTGTTCAGGTGAAACATATGTAGCTTTATGTGTCCGTTTGCGGGTAAAATGCTGCCTCCTATGACCATGTTGAGAGCACATAAATCCCACTTCATTCCTCTGATTGTCTATCCCGGCCAACGAGTTTATCAGATAGATATACGTTTTCAAAATTCATCCTCGTATTTGACCTATTTTATTCCGTTATTCCCTGACGCGAATTAAATCGACTATTATAAATGAGAGTGGATGGCGTGTTTATTTCGTTGACATCATCATTCTATCAAATCGAAGTCCGTTCAACGTGCCACTAAACTGTTATTGGTTGGTGCGTAGCACTTGACGACATTCGTCGTAATACTTCCCCTCTTTAGTTCAACGGATGCTTTGGTGATCCTAGAGCCGTGAGTTTTCAACCAATCCAGTCAGCAATTCTCATGCTTCTTTGGACAGCGTCAGAACAATTTCATGCGTGTGTGGGTATTTTCTTCCTCATGTTTAGAATATAACATCTGTCCTGGAGTTGGTTTGTTTTGCTCCGATTGTGTTCGTTGGGAATCACCTATCCCAATGAAGATCAGGTTGTATCTTCTCACTTCTGCCACCATTTGAATGGTCCTCTTAGCCTCTCACTTTGTCCAGACATTCCGTGTCCCTATATTAATTGTTATTCTGGTCGTCAGAAGGAACACCGTTTCCATGGCCTTCAAAGAATCTCGGGATTTTTCCTGAAGCTTCATAACTCTTCTATATCAAGATCCTTCAACTACTAGTGGGGAGTGTGAGTTAGTTGGTTGAGTCTGGTTAGCGTTTTTCCAACGACTTTGTATTTAGTGAGGTGGGTTTGGTAGGCACATACCCAACCCTTCTCCTTTATCCGGCTTTAAGGACTTGAAATAACCCTTATGACCTTCAGACTACTTGTGTTCGACTCAGTCTTTTACTATTTTGAAAGACTGCTATATGTTTCCGAATGTTGTTGTTTAGTTTAATCTACAGTTCTTGCTTATTTTTGCATTGCATGACTGGCCTTATGTATAAGGTGTTCGTATCAATTTTCTTGATTACCTTCAGTTCCTATTCACCTTAAAAATTCCATCTTTGTTTATAATATCAGTATCTCGACTACGACGAAGTGGGTTACTGCTCATGATCCTGTGCATACACCATAGTTGATTTTTTGAGTTGAATGATTTCAGTAAGTTTAAATATTTAAGTAAATCACGTATGTATCACAAAATCCGTAGTTTAACCTGAATGTTGATTTGTTTCCAACACATAGGTATATATTTAAGGTTGAATTGTTGCTGAATAGTTTAAGCACTCATGAGTTAGTTTATAGTTTCGTATCTTTCTGTACATACTTTGTACAAATCTGCTGTGTAGTACAAATAGCTTTTAAAGTGTAGTTGATTCACGACTAAGTTGCGTAACGATATGTTTTCAGGGTTTCCCCATCTAAACTTGGTTATGTCTTATTAAATGTCAATGTGCACATGTTTGTTTCAAAGAGGATGCCTTTGATAACTAGAGGGTTGTAAGTTTGTGTGTAATTAGTTGAATATATATAACTCAGGTCCGGTTTCTTATTTCTATTTTAGAAGAAAAATGTACTAATACTCATTATTACCAAATAAAAATGTCGAATAGTGCTTTTGGACCAGTTTTAAGTTCAGGGACTGCTCCTAATTTAGGCAGTGTTCCATCTGCTAAAGAAGAGCATGCCTTAGGCTTAAAAGCTATTTATGCAGCTTGTCGACTGTTGTATCCTGATCAACCTACTCCACTGCAAGTAACAGCTGTTCGAAAGTTCTGGATGGGTGGACCAGATCCTTTGGATTTTATCAATATGTATGCAAATCCAGGATCAGCTGAACTGCAAAGCCCTCCTCACTGGCATTACGTAACTAACGGTTTATCAGATTTGTATGGTGACTCGAGGTTGCATGGGTGAGTTTATTAGTACTTTTTTGCTTCGTTTATTTCTTTGCGAGTTTCAAAGAAACATGTTCTTCATCATAATTGACAATAGTACTGGTGATTCTGACTGAAGTTTATTCTGCTGCACTGGCGGCGTATCTAGGTTACAGAACCGGGACTCCGACTCTTTGGTTTTCATGGAAATAGTAACCGTATAGCAGTATTATAGTTTACCATCTGTAAGACTCATTTAATTATGGTTATCATTATTACGTAACCAACATAACACACTGTTGTGGAATGATTTTTGAACTAAAAATTGTTTAAAAGTGTAGATGCTTAGATCAGAACACTACAAAAGAGTATGACGTAAGTGAATTGTTGTACTTATTTACCTATTATTGCCACAACTTACATACTCTGCTACTTGATATCATTTATTGACTTTCAATAGGGGAAGTTAGCTTTAAGTAATGATAGAATAAAATTGTGCAAAGGTACGTAATACAAATGAACTTTTGGTGGTTTATTGGGATATATCTCATGATCTTCCAGTAACAAGTTTAGTTCCATCATCTAGCAATACATTAATTACCAGGAGATATCAAAGAATCAACTCTAAGTTTATTGATACCAGGAATTTTTCCATATGACTGATTCATTTTTTCCAATAAATTCTAATTAGCTATGAATGTTATAAATTGTCAGGTAGTGTTCCGTCATGAATCAATCGTAGTAAGAGAAACATTAAAAACTCAGAAGTATTCTAAAGATCTAGTCCTTTCAACTTTCCAGTGATCTACACTACCCACTCTCTTTGTAATAGATGTAAAGCTCACATTTTTTGTGACAAACGTTAAAATCAATGAGTCAATTCGTCAGTACTGACCTGTATCAGTAGTTTTCAGGCAAAGAGCTTCCATAAGGTGTATTTACCTCTTTAAACTCATTGAGACATTAAAATGGTTCCAGTGTGATATAGAATTTGATTACTGGTATATATGGTATTTTAATCCACTAGTTTTATTGTGCTTATGTAAATATCAGAACAATTGATTACTCAAAATAACGTCAGAAATTTAGGTTGGTCGTCGTCGAACAAGTCACTATCAAACTCTGAATATCTATTTCTTAAAAATAATCTGAGGATTATCATACATTTTCAAGTGTTTTCATTACAACCGCATCTTATATTTTGTCATGTATTAATATGAAAGACATACCACACACCTTGTTTATTTCATTTTGGCGTTCCGTAAACACTTTACGTAAACTACCTAGGAATCTGAAACCCGTCAACGTGTAAACAACCATGCTGTCCAATAACCAGTTCACACACATGTTTCAGTTTTTACGTTACATCCAACCGACTGACTGTCCTAATTTCTCCTTTCCACCATAATTTTCCTAGTTTGTTTTCTGCATCATAATGTGGAAAAAATTCCATTTTACTTTTCCATAATAAAAGATTTTTGTTTGTTAATTTCTACTATATATATATATATATATATGAATTGTAGCCATTGTCATTCAACTGACGGGCCAAGTGGTTTCGGTTTCGAGTTAACATTTCGAGTGAAACGTGAAGCAGGTGAAACAAATCCACCAACATGGCCAGCGCATTTACTACAAAGCTTAGCACGTTATGTTTTCTATTCACAAGCTCAATTAATGGCAGGCGATCATATTCCATGGCCTACGTCTTTAGATAAGCAGCCTAATTTTTCATCTCAACAGTCGGAAAAACGACGACGGCATCATCACCACCAGCAACAACAGACGGATAAAGAAACGAATGTGAAAGAGTTGGAAAATGCAAGAAAATCCATTGCAATGGCGGCTGCAGCAACTGCGGCTTCCATATTAGCTGCAAACAGTGCTAAAACAGGTATGGGATCTTCATCGGCTGCTTTATCCGCATTAACCAATCCTTCGACTTATGCATCCATGGTCGCAGCTGCTCTAGCCGCTGTCAATAATAACAACTCGAATGATGCAGTTGGCCAGAATGAAACTAAGGATAAACTAACAACTAATTCAACAAATTCATCACGTATTCATCATATGCTACTGGTAGAAGATCCTCAACTGAAGAAAATCACTACACCATATGGTTATGTTCAATTTTTACAGGTTATTACTTTTCTTTGTAATTCTTATGAATTTTACTTTCTAATAATAGTAGCGCAAATGTATACTAGAGTAAGTGAAAATTCGGTTAAAAATAGTACAATTGTCGAACGACTAAAGGAGTAGATGGTCTTAAGTAGCATTATTGGATTTTACAAAACAAATAATGTTAAAGTGTGTAAAGTAATTAGTTTTCTACAACATATGTTTGTATAAATACTTTCCCATTTTTTGTACACCATGAGTTTAACCACTTTTAAATTGATCATTATTCTATTTTTACTGGTTTAAGGTAGGGTGTATTTGAGAGAGGCGATTCTGCTCATAAGATTCGAACGCTCATCGCCTTGTTTCACGGTTTAGGACGTTACCATTTAACTAATCATGTTGCGAATAAAATCTTTATTTTCACATTATTGTATTTGGTAGAAATTTAGTAAGTTTAGTCTTTTAACGAATTTCTTTTTAGCTATTTTTAACCTTTAGTCTTAAACTTCAATGTTGTTATTCTCAATAAATTTGATGAAATGCAATTAGACAGTATGAAATTATGATATAGAAGCACAAAAGTATCCAGTTGATAACTACCTTTATCCATTCATTACAAAATTAACCGTAGGACTCACTTTTATTTTCCGAATACTCAAACATTTTTAAATATAAAGATCATAGTCGACTGTATTTCTTAAAAAAGAATTCCACATATTCAGCGACACTCTGTATTGATTTAATTTCTCATTAAACGAGACTGGGTCCAAGGTCATCCGTGTTTTTATCACCATTCCCTTCTACGGAACAACCACAGACAATTTCTGTGTACGTGAACTGCAACTGATTATGATAATTACTATAAATATATTTACATACTAGACCAAATTTATTTGTTGGTCCTTTTTAATAAATTGTATTCGTTTCATAAATTTTAAACTTTCGACAGCAGTATACGTAATTCTGTTTGTGTGACCGTTTAGAATTGATACCCACCTTCATTTTATGTCAGGTAGGTAGGTTAGTCGAGGTGTGGTATATTATGAATTATTATTGTTATTCAGTATACAGAAACACTGACTGAAAAAAACAAAATTGAAATCTACCATGTATGGGTATATGGTTGATTGTTTATGTGTATAGATTTTAAGTCATGAACATCACATTAAAGATAAAATTATCTCTTGAATGACCAGATTTCAGTTCGTTTTCAACATGGTCTGATGAATAATAAATAAAGGTGGTCTTCTTATAATCATAAATATATGTCAACAAACGAATCAACATGTTTTGAAACTCAGCAGTACATATCCACACGTTATACAGTAATTAATTTAGTCACGCGGTAAGCGCTATACCATTCAGTCAGTCATACAATATCAAGTAAATAAATCAGGCTACGAGAGGAAAGTGAATCTGTCCTCATTATTAACTTCCATCATGATGGACAGTCGCACTGTATCTCGGAAATAAACTGAAGTTGGAAAAATGATTGAGTGAATTTCAACATAGTATCTAGGTAGTGAAATGATCTTTACGACTGACATTTTGTGATTTCTGTAAGGACTAAATAAACTAGGAGGATTGAATTTTGTTTGGTCAAAACAACCAAATGCCTATTATAGGCCTTTGTCAGTTAAAGTACAGAATTTTAACTTGACTTTGTCTAGGAGTCCGAAAATATTCACTATTCGATCAGCGGCGTATAATACAAATTGTCAGTCTAAAAAGTCTATATGAAATATTACTGTATAAACTTGGTATAAGCTAAGTTAGTATGATAAATAAATTATGTCACTATCTATTCCGCTAAAACAATTAGTTTGAATGGTAACACAATCTAAATTTTTTGCTACATATAATTTGACATCCAGTTAGTGGGTAGCTTAACTTCTACCAAGCAAAACGGTGAATTAATTGTTAAAACCCGATTTTCGAATATCTGCTTGCGGGTTTGAATCCCACACTACCGGTTTCAGTAATTTATGACTCACTTGACTGCATAAACCTAAACGTATTTTAATATTATCACTATGATTTGATTAAAATTATTGTTAATAGTCTTCTTAATATTTATCTATCTATATCTATCTACCTACCTACTTATCTATATTTATAAAATGACTGCGTGAAGCATGTCATGACTGGTTCATTTTTTTCACGTATACACTAGTGAATAATGACTTCCGTTACCTACATCTAACTCCATAACGATCATTTGGTGGTCCCTTGAAATCTAATTGGTTTAGTGGTCGTTAATTAGTTATAATCCTCTAATGTTGTGTTTTGTCTTAAAGTCGTCAGTATAATAACAAAAATGACATATTAGTTCGATGGAGGCTCTCTGAATTCGTAAATATTTTTCATAAAACACTTTGGACAGTATGCAATATGATTATTTTAAAATGCACATTATTTAAAATAATAGATGGTCAACTAGTTGTTTATTTCAACACAGTATTTTTGACATTTTCTGATAGTAATCCAAACAATTAACCTGTCAAGCTATCATCTAGACCGCTTATTCATAAATTACTTTTCACTATCAGTTATGCTTCTTAAGATTAAATTTAAGTTTTATGTTTTTTATTTAGTTGGTTGGTCTTTGCGATGAGGAACTGCGTTTGGTTCAACGTTGGACTGGTTCTCATGTTGCCGAATTAATGAGTTGTTCACTAGAAACTGGTGGTGGTCTTCTTGTCACCGATATGAGAAGAAATTTAAATATTTTTGAAATGCAACCAAATTTAGTGGATTATATCAATGATAAATTAAAACGTGAAGGTTCGAATTTATCTGGTGTCACAATATCCTATTTTGCTTGGGCACCTATAACTATGGTCACTTTAGGTGAGCTACTACCAGGTGAAGTGGAATCTCGTCGATTACGTCGTCAAACACAGAAACGTGATTCATCTTCAACTAGTTGTCTGTATTCTAAATCAGAAGTTCAGTCTGGATCCAAGGCTGTATTGTTTCATAACCCTTCAACTGATTATAATACCCACAAATCAGATACTGATATTGGATCTAAAACTGTGGCCATGGACACAGATGATACATTGGTGTCGTTTGCAGTAAAAAAACGAATTGAAGATGATGAATTTATAGATGTTGTTGGCGGTGGTGGTAACGGGGGTGGCGACGAGACATTGCAGAAGTTGACAGCAGAAAGTTACATCAATTCATCTACTAGTGCTTTAGCTTCAGTGTCTGCTGAACCTAATTCACTAAAAATTTCTCGTTTTGAACCAAAATCTCGTGTTTCTTTAAGCAATAGGTTGAGCTCCGGACATTTAACTTCAGATTGTTTTCCGCATTCATTAGGAAATCGAAATGTAATCGATGGACAAACTATCAGTGCACCTGGTGGTTTTTCTGCCTGGTGTAATCGGGTAGGACCTATCAATCAGTTTAACCAATCACCTATGAGTAAGTTTAACTTACCTTGAGTATTATTGTATGTTAATCCACTCAATTCCATTTTGTCTTTCGTTTAGAAAGCTTTTCTGATAAGTTATTATGAATTTATTATTATTAATGGCTTTATTCAATATTATATTTTGGTACAATATAGAATTCTCAGCACAGGGTATTTCAACAAGTTACTTACACAGCAACAAAAAAAACACAGTAACAAATACAATAAAATAAAATAAAAAATTTTTTTTTAAAAAAAACGGAAAAAATGTACAACTTTTAAAAGTAAAGACATGTTAAGAATGCAGGTTATTGACTAGGTTAACTCTCACAACCTGTTCGTCACAGAGTATATTTGCTAGGTAAGGTATTGTAGAACTTTTATACTTTTGCTTGCGTGCATGGATTTTAATGTAATTACGTCTCGTTCTACCAGAAGATATACAAGGAGAAAGACAAGAGTGAAGTGGAAGGTTAGTACCTGATAAAATAACACCTGCCAGGAGTTTGCATGACTTTAGATGTCTATCCACAACCATATTAATTATGACCTCGAAAGATTCACCACACAACTTGCTAACTACCTTCAGCACTCTTCGCAATACAGCAAAGTCTTTTCTCAAAAGCCCGGGAAAGAATAATGGAGAACAGTAAAGCATAATAATAGGTAATATGCAAGAATTGACAAATTGTAAGAGTAAATGACGAGTAATCCCAAGAACATGCAATCTCTTTATGTAGTAGGTCAGACGGAAAACCTTCTTTGATAACAATAAAACGTGGGAAGACCAAGACAGATCAGAGGAAAAGGTGACACCAAGATAATTGACCTTCGAAACTGTGCATATCAAAGAGTCTCCGATGGTACAAGCATTATGGGATCTCAAAATGGTGTTTAGATGCCGTTCATGTCTCATGCTAAAGTTAACAGCTTGACATTTAGACGGATTAAGTATGAGACCATTACCAACAGACCAACAATCAATACGAGACAAAAACTCATTCATTTCTATGGGATGTAAAGAGGAAGAGATAGGTATACATACAGTAAGATCATCCGCATATTTCAAAAAAGTGTTTTCTGTGGAAGATGGCAGATCATGCAGAAAAAAAGAGAAAAGAAGAGGTGAAAAAACAGCTCCTTGTGGTACACCTTCATGAGACAGCAGAGACTCTGAACACTTTCTTCCAAGCACAGTGTACTGTCCCCTTCCAGAGAAGTTGGGACATAGCCAGTTCCATTCAGTTGATTGTTCAACAATCATCCTCATTATCGTATTTTGGTCGGTGTACGATCAGTCGTTATGAAGTCTAGCTTGTTAATATCGAAGTTGAACGTCTACTGAATTTTTCGTTTGGTTGATTAACACTGTTGAAAGCTTCGTATAGTACCAATAGCAACGTAATGCCTTTGTATTCCTCACATTTAATAAGATTTTTTTGATATCTTGGTGAAGTATCTCATTCCATTCTCTTTTGTCTTTTCGTCCCAAACCTTTTTAAATAGAAAAAGAGTCATTTTTACAGTTACCTCCATATATTACTTCGGTGGTTCAGCTAGTGTTCTATCTTGTCCTGCTTCTTTGCCATTCTTGATTTGTCTGATAATCGTATTAATTTCTATTGATGACGGAGTATCATCCATAGGGGTTTTGCTCTGAAACGGCAGTAATCCTAAAGGGTTCCAGATGGCGTTAAGATGAATTCTATAATGGTTGGAATGATATCAGTTTCAGTTGTTGTTGAAAGCTTTGTTATTAGGCAATGTAATTTGACAAGAAAAAAAATTTGCGGAGCAAAAAGGTATAAGATTATTTTAAAATTGGAACAGTGTAAGTGCACCTGAACCTTTACGTTTAGTTCTTAACCATTCCTATAAGAAAAAGAGAATTCCACGAAGAGAATTTTCTTTTCGACGAAACCATTTACTTAAGCTGTACTTCTGTATAACCATTACGATAATCGCGCGGACCGTAATCCATTGCGTTACACCCATGAACACGGCTTAGTTTAACAGTCAATTAGGGTTCATTACTTGATTACAGTCTCAAACCTCACTCCATCTTTTTCGATTTAGTTTACTTAACAGTATCGCTATTTCTTAGACAAAAGTTTGGCTTAAGACCATATGCATAAATGAATTAATGGTTGGTAAATAAATTTCATTGATTTATTCTCATTGAATAATAAATAAATAAATCATTAGGTATCAGCCGGAAACAGGACCTTCTGTCTCTCACGAACGCTTAACTTCTATACCACAGTCGAAATCCAACGGTTTTAATGTCTAACATCAACCAACACCACTGGATGCCGGCTCGGTTGTCTAAAGGCTAGGCGTTCCTGTGAGACCGAAGATTATGGGTTCAAGGCTTGCGTGCGGGATTGTCGGTGCGCATTGCTAAGGAGTCTCATACTTGGATGAAACGGGCGTTCAGTGTTTTCAGATTTTCAGTAGTGGTCTGACATTGATCCGTTCATGATTTCAATTAAAATCATTAGGTGTTACATGTAATTAGTCAACAATATCCAGAATCAGTTATTAGTACACTGTTCATTGTAGACATGTTTTACATATTCACGTTTCAAAGAGTTGTTCACATTTGTGTACTTTATATGAACTTTTTGTTTTTAGTTAGATGCATAACCTGGATATTTTTAATATTATCTACCTAGGTATATTATCATAGCTATATATATAGCCGAAAAGTAATTCATAGTTGTCTTCTTTGATTATGTACCAGCAGATATCAACTACCTGCGTCCGTATAAGGACTTGCTTAAACATCTTCCATAATCACATATTATTTAATTAAGTTTTCTATAGAAAAATGTGAAGTGCAGAAATACAAACAGGAAACTCAAGATTTATGCAGAGATTTTGTCTTATTTATTCACTCTTAGTTTTAATTCATTCATTTTTTCAACTTTACGTAGGTCGTCAAAGCACAAACAAAGTCGGCGCTAATACTTCATCTACAGGTGGTGGAATATTCAGAAGTACTTTGGTCAATTCACCTACAGAACTGACTAATGTAGTTGGCGGCGCGCTTGGTTTTCGAACATTCAACTCAGAACTACCAATATCCAATATGATTACAGATAAATTTATAGATACCAGTATTGAGCCTAAAGGTGGGAATCTTACACCTGGTGGTGGTGGTAGTAGTAGTACTACTGGTGATGGTTCTGCACCATGTACACCTTTAGCACATTTATCACTTTCTCCAGCAAGTTTGGATATGATGCCAACACGGATTATCGATTATTTAGATGTGCATTTATGTCGTGAAGCTGGTGAAATGCTTCCTTTAGCAGTGAATGATCGACTACGTCATGGAAGACATTTTACATTTTTAAATGCAAATTATCCAGATCATGCTATTACGTTAGTGCCATCTGGTGTTTCTGGAGCTTTTGTTACAGAAGAAACACCCTATGTTGCCCGTGGACCATGGTTACAAGTAAGAGAAATTTTAAATGAATTGTTTTTAAAATAAGTAGTTATTCTTAAGAATTAATGCAATAAGTGGAGTGTATTAACTTACAAGAAGTTATAATCCCGTAGTTGGTTATAACTTACTGATCTGTAATCATTTCTTCAAATCCCCCTCTTTTACTGGAGTTGCCACTTTTTAAGTGTTGGGTAGTCTAGTCATCTTCCCTTTCATGTAATTCGTTGAGAACCAGGCATTCATGAATTCTATATTTTGTTCTGGTGTAAGAAGTTCTCAGCAAAAGATATCCTGTATCATTATACGTAGTAATCAGCTTCAAACAATCGTTGAATGATAACTAGATTTTACAAGACAATTAACTTCCAATTATCAAGTTATACATATTCGACTTGTGTTCTATCAGTTTTAATAATTTATTAAACAGACGAGTTATTTTAATCCATAAACAAACTGCATTTATTTGATCTGGAAAATAACTGGGTTTTTTGCTTCTGAGAAACTTTATACTGGGATATGACGAGCTGCCTTGATCACTCTTATTTTCTTTTTAATTTCCTCTTTTATCAGTGTTATGTTATTTTGGTTTTTAATAATACTGATATCAAATTGTATTTTTATTCTTTATTTGTTATTTTTTTGTTGTTGAAATTTATCTAGATCTTATTGACAGACGATTTTCTGGAACAGTTGGAATTTCAATTTTCATGTTTATCATATCCTAATGAATTGCATTTGCCGTTAGTTTTTCGTTGGCCAGAAAGACATTTACGTATATGCTTGGTTGATGTCAGTTCATCATCATCATTGTCATCATCACCACCACCATCATCAAACGGAGGCTTACCATCAATACCTCTCCCGCATTCACAGACAGCATCTGTAACAAACCCGGTGTCTTTAATAAACGATACTAATAACAATATTGGCAATAATAGTGTCGACAATAGCAACACTTCAGATAAATCGAATATTTCAAAACTTATGGGTACTCCTACTACTTCTAGCATTCATTGTAATTGGAATACATCAGTGGTAGATAATAGATTGATATCTGGTAATAACAGTGGTAGTGTTGGGAGTACTATACAGTCCTCAGTCATTCCGAGTGCATTTGCTAAATCTGATTTACTTCCTTCATTCTTATCATTATTCCCACCGGGATGTATACCACCGCCAAATGTTTTATCATCGTTGTTCAGTGCCATGGCTACAAATAATTCTAGTAGCACTAGTGACAATATTAATACTACCAATAATGATCAATCTCAAACAGAATTATTCAGAAAATCATTTCTCCCAATAAATCAGACTGTAACACCAGTGCCTATATTTCAAACATCGTCGTCATCACCTACATCATTAATCCAACCATCCGCATCAACGTTGCCGAATTCATCTCATATACATCACCATCAAATCACTCAGCAACAACAAGTACGGCAAGAACATCAACCAAGTACAACATCTCTTCCTACTGAATTAAAGGTTGATAGCCTAATTGATCCTAATGTATTTGCTAATAACTGGTCAATGTTTTTGCAAACATTAATGCGTAACAGTAACATTCATACTAATAATACGGATTCATTAAGACAAATAATATCTGGTAGTCAGAATAACAGCGTTGCTACTACTAATATCAGTAGTACTAATCCAACCGCTTATTTCATGGAGTTTTTGCAAAATTTTCCTTTCAATAATAGTAATAATAATTGTATGAATATGTTGTCTGCTTTAACTTCGTCAACAGCACCGACAGCATCAGTATCATCGTCATCATCATCAATGAAGCATTTTTAAATTTTGTTTTCTCATATGTTTTTAAAGCGTACTGAGCTATTGATACTCCTATGAAGTATACATTAAAATAGCATATGTGTATTCTTTCATTAAAAATTTATTCTAAGGTTATATTTTTTTCTGCTTATTTCCTACATTTCCTTATTTTCTTTCTTTCTTTCTTTTTCAAACATCAATTTCTTCCTATTCCATCATTAATATGTTTACATGCAGTGTTCTCTCGTAAAACAATCAACAACAAATGCGGTATTCTAGTTAGAATGCAAAGAAATAAAACCATGTTTTATCTTTTGTTCGCTCAGTTTTTGGCGCCAAGTAATCGTATCATTGTGTGTATGTGTGTGTACTTTCAACAATCAAATCAATGATAATATTATTATTTTCACATGACCACTTTCTTGTTCTCATGCAATTCATAAACATAATGTGTATATTAACGAGTAGTAAATAATTCCTTCAACAATTATTTTGAATGTTTCAATTGAATTATTTCATGTTTTTTTATTATTTCATTTAAAAAGAAAGCGCCAAATAATCAACTTTTATGAAGCACACAACCTACTAATGATTTATTTGGACAAGAACCTTTTTTCCCTTCTTTTTAATATCTCAAATATACATTTATCTGTTATGGTAGGTTAAAGAAGCGCCATCTATTTATTTAGGGTTATTTCTCCCCCTTTTTGTTTTCACTTCATTTTACCCGGTCACTTATATAGGAGATAGTATGAAAGTGTTTTCATTGGAACCTTCTCAATATAGTACATTGATTTGACTCATTCGAACTTTTTTATTATTTGCATTTGTTCTTTTTCATTCACTATCGATATTGTTCACATTCGGATTTATTCTCCAGTAGAAACTTGTTAGATTTAATTGACTTTAGGGGTTAACATACATTGATTTGTGTACCCGTCTGTTATTACCGATGATTGACATTCATTGTACTGTTATAGTTCGAAAAAATAATTCACTTTCTTAAAATTATAAAATGTATGTATGTTTTGGTTTCATGCGCATTTTTCTTCGATAATACTTTCTTTGTGAACGGAATTAATTTTCATCACTTTTTATTTTTATTATTTACACTTACTGAGATGAGATAGTCATAATGATGAGGTTTAGAATTGGAAGGAGATAAAAGAATGAAGTTTGATTTTTGTTTTTCTACATCATATTTTTTATCAGACTATTGAAAATATATAAGTATTATATGTAACCTTTTCATCATTAGTATTTTTTAAAAAAATTTTCATCTTTACCATGCTTCTTAATTTGTGTTGAATTGCGTCTTTTTTTACCCCCCAGTTAATTAAAGGCATGAAATCTATGAATATTTCCAAAGAAGAAAAGTATTCTGTGAATATTGAAAAGTATACTAGTTTTAAATGTTTATTGGTTTTTAAATTCATTACACGAAAAATCGATGTCAGACGAAGGCATCCAAGAATATGACTATTCATAAGCTTGTCAATTGATGTGTTACAATCGACGTATAGAATGTAAATAGTTTTAAAATCCCTTAACTCATCATATGCGAATGGTGACAATCAATCTTTGTTCTGTTGAAGGAGACGGTTTTTCAATTCATATTTCTTTTTTAATCCTTTAAGAGTCAGACAAATCGAAAATTAGGCATATTTCTCATAATGTAATTAACGAACTCATCTCGTTAACCAAAATATCTATTCATATTTTCAGTGTGATGATTAGCAATATTCCCCAACTTACAAAACGAAATTAGTTTGAATAGGTAAATCCTGTAACCAAATAGTTGGAAGTGGAATGTTCTGTACATGTCTGTACTAATAAATATACAAACATAACTTACTATAACTTGGTGCACTTATCGTACGTATAATTACAGTACTTCCTTTCATTAGCGAACTAGGAAGCATTGAACTATTGTTTCGTCCTAGATTGGATATCTTAAGCAATGCGCACCCACTAATTCATACGACATCCATTACCGAAATCATCTGGTTCTCGCGGTAAGCTCATCGAGATTAAATCAATGAGTTTACCTGCATTTATGCGTAATTTAAACATCGGTCAGTTTGTGATATTGAACTGCTAATCCTGCTTTACCATTAAGCCACTGTCTCACTTTTAACACTGTCGACTTCACAGGTTATGAATTCACTCTTTCTGATGATATTCTTGTTGATGTTGTAAACATTAAGTGAATCATCACAAACCGCATAAATATATTAAGAAAATTGCAAATAAATACATCTGTTCATATGAAAATATGACTAAATATTCGCTTATTCCTACACTGACTACTAATCATTGAGTAATTTAATCCTGAAAGTTGATTGCAGTGGAACAGTCGAGTAATATTCTTCCCGCTTTAAGGAAGCTGTGATTATAACGTTTTAGTTCAGTCAAAGGCTCAATCTAGAGCTTAAAGAGATATGTGGCGATTTTCTGCGCATTAAATGAGTTGTTTGTTCTACTTAAACTGGAAGGAGGTAATCGTTCACACTTTTGTATATGCTGTTTCTGACTACCTTCTAACTGGATATATTGTTAAGTAAACGTCTTGTGGTTTTTCTCCGCCAATTAGATAGTTCAAATATCTAAAATAATAGGATCTTGAAGGAATTCCGCGTTTATATAACTTTATACATGAGCCTTGTGAAGATTGTTTACTTTTGTAGTTTACATCTCACACTAATAAACATTGTAAAAAATGAAACGTGTACTTCATCCTTACGGTACTTTTCACAATTCAACAATAATATTTGTAATAGTTTTCCTGAAAAATGAGTTTAATAATAAAATTCAGAGGACTTTTCCCGGAAAGACCATTTAATCCGTAAAATAATATAAATCTCATTGTAAGTCAATTTATCTACCAACTATATTTTTGTAAGACTGATGATTCTTTTCATTATTAATACTGAAGTAAATGGAGTTTTGAACGGAAAACTTAATGCCGTTCGTTGTAAAGTGACTATTTAAACAGTTTAGTTACTGTTGTAATCATTCAATATAACGTAACTTGGGTTTCATTAAACATGAATGTTAATGCATTATGTTGGGATTGATATGTTTTTTTTCTACGATACTATTTGCTTGCCCAAACCTTAATAAACAGAATATAATGAACATATGTAATCTCTTGATTAGAAATTAAGTTTTTGAACAAGTCTTCATTTTATATGAATGGTACGAAACTATATCACTAATTAAACAAACTGGTTCCAGTTAACTGGTGCGAAATACACTAATATCGTTTAAGGCTTGACATTCATTATTAACTCCAGTTATACACGTTCAGAATAATTTTGATCGGAGTGTTATTCAGCCATAATTAACGTAGAATCTGTCACAACTATGGGTAAGCTCAAGTTTTCAGACCAAATCTTCACGACTAGATAAAATGAACAAGATAAATAACACAGGAGTCGAAATAGTGATTGTATCAGTAGTAGTCAGGATAAGTTCGTGTTCAGGAAGTGGAATGTGGCTAGCAGTAGAAACATCATATAGGACGAAACTCGTCCCAGCCACATCCCATCGATTCTATAGTAACATGTGTCATTATTGTCTTTATCGAAATAACCTATATATGATGCATATATGCAAACTCAGACTGTTTGAAATTCAGTCAAAATATCAACAGCGAGATAATTCAATCCATTTGAAGTAGATAACATGGTTTTAAGGGTTATGTATAAAAGAATATCACTACTCAAGATTTAGCGGAAGATCAAAATGAATACACAGCATCATTCTTAATCTGTTTTCAGCACTGTCACTTAAAGTTTTCAACCATTAGTCACAGTAATAGCACATTGCCCCAATTAGATAGTTTGCACTTACATATTCGCTCAAACCAATGATCATTTACTCTATAAAGTGTTGCTATGATGTTCAGTTTATGTTACAGTATCAGTCTTTTCGATATTGAAAACATGTGTTTTCAAATAGGTACGGTGAAATTAAAACGGCGGTTATATACAAATTTCTATTAATCTATTTCACTTATCTGATATTAAGACAATTGAGAAAATTGTATATTTATAGATAATAGATATTTTTGTGAACAAGTCAAATTGACAAGAGAGATAGACACAATAGTATGGTATATTTTCAGATTTTCCAAGTCATTCATTTCATTTAATCATATTAATGGAATTAAGATGGATTTTCTTTGTAATTCTTATGTCTACATCACTTTTGTACAATGAATCGTTAAAGTTAACTTTCAAATACTGAATGATGGTTATAATTGTTACCTTTCGCTTTAATTAATCTGTCGGTAAAATTTATCTTTCTTATTGTTTTAGAAGTTTGAATTAATCTTAAAATTTCTAACTGCACCCCCCCTCCATGTTCAGTATCCAATGAATCGTATCTTCAATATCCAAGCGTATTTAATCGATAGTATATACCGCCTGTTGATTTTTTTCTACTCATTTTATTGTTAACTATATCCGTTTGTGTACTTAGTACTAAAGTGATATTTTTATTTAGAATATGTCAGGTGGTTGGAAATAGTTAGCAATGAGGTATGGAATTCAGCTTCATGCTAGTTGACACTCATTAGTTGTATTAAGGTAACTGATACCTTCACTGAGGTTCGAACTTATTTCACATCCAAAGGCCTTATCAATCACTTGTAATTAGCCTGCTGTCGAACCGAAATATTTACGCATTAACTAATGTCATGCTTTCTAATCCAATTGTTATGAATAAAGACATCAGTCGATATCAAGTGGCATACTCACTAACCAGAATTCCGATTATATTTTTTTCTATATTACGTGTACTATTCTTTCTATAGTTAAGAGTCTTGGACTTGACCAGTTATACGTTCTAATCTGTATAGATAATCTTGAGCCAACGTAAGCTGTGCTTTTACTGATCTGCTATCCTCAGGTTTCTCTCTATTCCATGCCTTGAGTTCTAAGAGAAGTCGGCAGCCATTAAGGATAGTAGAATGTCTAACGACAGTTATTAGATCTGCTGGGAGCTTACAATAAGGAGAATATAGATATATATGAAAATATAGTTGCCTATTAATTATACAGTAAAAATATAATAATAATATTCAAGAAAACATTTACAAAAGCTTCAAATTTCCAGGACTCATTATGACACAAACTTACCATGAAAGTCATAATGTAACTTATAGAGTTTGTATTCAACGGATTACATTTTTTATTCAGTTTCTTATAATCTTCAATGGTGTCCAAGATTTTGTTATCGAGTAATGAAAAAAAACAACAGTCAATTCAATTATTTTTTCAATATCTCTAGCCAAACCATCAAATGAAACGATCTCCGAAGGTCACTTAATAAGTAAATTACAAGTGTAGACAACAAACAAAATAGTTATTTGACCAAAGTTGCTGGATACACATTACTGAATCAATCTGGCCACTTATAAATATACATCATTTGTGACTAGTTTTATTCAGTTCTTAACAACACAAATTCTAATGAAGCTCTTAACGAATTCCTTTGTTCGTTAAGTTGATTAAGTGTTTAGTGTGTGTACAATTGCTAAACAGTAACTCGTTCTTATACAATTTTATGTACTATCATCATTCCCTTTAGCAATTATTTCCAGATAACCTAGTTTTCTTTTTTCAATAACAAATTACTTTACAAATGTTCTGGTTTATTTATCTGAAGTAATTAAGCAGCTCATTATAATTTATTTGTTTATTTATTTAAACACATAAACATAGGTAAAAAGAGGCATCAAACAGATATGCGTTACATAAATCATTCGATTTGTGCGAGGGCCGGGATACTTCCCGGGTGCCCAAACCGAAACAGGTGGTTTTCATAGGGAGCCACACCTGGAGCCTTTGACTTAAGGGTCTAATCCATAAGGCAGTGGAGCAACGTAAGGAGATGCAGTCCCATGGTAGTCGGTGAACAACGATTGGTTCATACGCCATTTGTTCTTTCGGAATACTTGAGCCCATGTACATCATTGGTTTGGAATCACGGTTTTCCAACTCCCCTAGATGGACTCTCCGTGTCCACCAACCCGGTTAAAGCGCCAGACATTCGCTGTTCATCGTCTCGATTTCGCAAACAACAGTAATACCGAGAGAAGGCAGTGAGTATGAGTTCCCTGGTAGTGGTTGTATGCACGTGACCATGTGAGAGCATTATAATAGTAGTATATTTATCTAAAATTTTTTACTGATGTGTTACTATTATTTAAAAATGAGTGAATAATTCGTTGACACTGACCTCAATACAACTCAGAGCAAAAAATATCAATAAATAAAGTGGTATTAGAACCGGGTCTTCATAATATTCACATTATATTACTTGGAAAATTATCAGTGATTACAGGATAATTTCAAACCTTTCTATAATAAACAAACTGAATGAAGATGAAAAATATGTATACCAGTGGATCATAACTTATTGATGGTTAGATAGTTAGAAGTGGTCAGTTGGAAAACTTGCTTGACCTAAGTTTCCTACCAGTTAGAACTCATTAATAAGGAGTGCCTGAACACCTATGGGATTCGATTACCTCTAGTCATCTGACATTTTCAAATAAACTACTAAGACCAGTGACTGTACTGAAAATTGATAGACAGAATCCAATAAACACTAAAATACTAGATAAAAGTAACATAAACCACTATTCAGTTATGACTTACTGACTCAGTATTATATGTCATGAATAAGATGAATAAGAGCAAAATTGATTCGAAAAAGATCTTTCCTCCAAGTCCCATTGCGAAGATTTACATTGGGATTTAGGTACATCCAAATGAATAACCTAATATAGGTAGTAACATATGTTCTCGAAATCACTGTTAGCCACTTATCAAATTTAACTAAAAGTTGTTTTTAAATTACAATCCGGTTTCCGGTCAAGGCGATTTATAAGCGACATGTATGTAAATTTGACCGAAATGACATGATACTGACTTGTTCAGACCTGTTTTCTGATTGATCGCACATAATATTCTTGCGTTGTTCCTTTTTACCATTTGAAGTTGGATTAATTTTGATTTTGTTATTTATTCTCTGAAGAAGTGGCTTACACTGAGTCACGAAACGTCAGAAAATCTAATTTTTCTACTCATTGGGATATTACAAATATATTATTTATTTATAAAAATCTACCCAATGCTCAATTTATTCGAAATTATCAGGTCAAACTTTGGGAATGATACCTAGAAATTACAAATGTTTACGGAACATATGAATAATAGATTTACACTTAAATTACTGTGGTGTGTGCTACGGATGTTGACAGATATAAGTAGTGTGTATCATCAATCGAAACTGAAATGCATGGAGGCAGAAGGTTAAGATGTAATGAAAGAGAACGAGAACAGAGGATGATTGGTGTGAAAACGAAGAAACAATGAAGTTTGAGACGATTGATTAGCATTTTGTAAATGAAGTATTTACTGTATGCTTCTCAGATTCTACCAAGACGTTCTGTAATTTTGTATTCAAATACATGTGGTTTTCCTCAGTGATATTCTTGTTCGTTCCATTACAACAACCTAAGAACAGAAAAAGACAACAATAGTGCATGAGCCATATGGAAGCTTAACACTAGGACAGTATAAAGTTTAGATAAACTGAGTGTTTAAATAATAAATACACAATAAAAGTGTCAATACTAGTCTCTCAAAAAGTAGCTTCCAAACTTTTCTTTTATTCATTTCACTCTAACACCCCTACTCACTCAGCATACTGTTTTGCTTTATGTTCTTATTCTATATTCCCTTCAAGTTTCTCAATATAAAAGACTCATTTCTCTTATACACTTCTATAGCGTAAGTGTACTATTTTTTCATCAATGATGTTTTATAAGTATGTAGGCGTAATAACTGCTCCCTTATATTTATTCTTTACTTAGTCAAAATACAGTATTTCTATGTATGGACTAATTTAATATTAGTGTAGAGAATAGAAAGAGAATTGAATCTTTTCTTTGAATACACCTATCAAACTCACAACTAATAATCAGTGTATTTTGTTGGAAAATTTCTATAAACTAGGTTATTTTCTGAAGTTAGATTTTGTCACACATTGACTTTAATCAAGGAACTAATGAAATCAATGAACCACTTGAAAGAGGTATCGAACCCCGAAATTTCAGATCTTGCAGCAAATGAGTTTGAATAGTTATTCATATATCTAATTTTAATAAGTTCCTTACATAACTCATTAATCATACCTAGTGTTCAGTGATAATAGTTTAACTCTGAAGGTGAATAAGTGTCCTTATGAACTTAAAAGACTTAATTCAGTACAATCACTTAAATAGACGCAACACCTAATTAGTGATCATTGGTTTCAAATATCTCCGTTATTAAGGTCAGTCCATGACAAAAACTATCTTTAAAAATTTGCATCCATTTCCTTATTAGAGAATTTTTCATTTTGCAGATGATTTTTTCTCTGAATCCATTAAGGATGCTACATTCTGTCATTGAATTTTTCTGGTATCACATTTATTAAACTTTAATGCTTCGCCTGTGGAGATACTTGTAGGTAACACCAAAATCTTCTTACATTAGCTCAGTAAGAACATCATTATTATCATCATCATCATCATCTCATACTGGAAATTATTTTTTTGATATGAAAAAGAACGAAAATCGTATTCCAATTCAATCAAAAGCTGAATGTCATCAAATAAGCTCTTTTAAAAACTGATCGATAAAAGAAAATTAGTCATCCTTCAGCACAGGAAGGACAAAATGATACTGCATATCTATTTTGTATATTATAAAATGTAAAACAAATAAAGTACATTAAAAATTTTCATATCAAATATCGTTTGAATCCCTTTATTAGTTACATTTCTTAAATCTTACCTTAGGAAAATCATTGAGAGATAATTTATGAATAAAAGTGCTTTAATTTTTAGTATACAACTGCCAGTTTTAACCATACCAGATCTTTTGAAATTTTGGCAACTAGATAGTATCAATCACCATGACTCTTAAACTAATACAGTACCTGATTACATTTTTACATAAACATCAAATACAATCGAACATTTATTTACATCATTAATAAACTTAATTCCTTTTTACTTTGTATACAAGATAGTACTTCGAAGTAGGAAATTACATATTTTGTATAACAAAACTTCTTATATTGATTAAATTCATCTATCTAATGATATTTTTCTATTGTGATGTGAAATATTTTCTTTCTCTTTACCCCTTGATAAAATCACAAAATAATTAATATCCAGGACAAAGTACCCGAATTGACTATCAAATGACAATGTTACTGAAATAAGTCTTTCTTTTTCTTCTTTCTTTCAAATACCTGTCTATCTACCTAGTTAACAAGAAATTAAAATATAATCGTTCAATAATTTCAGTGACACTACATCATTTTATCATTTAAATAAACTAAATGATCACAAATGATTATCGTTTGGAGATTGATACGTAGGGAGTTAGGTTATTCGGTTGTTAATATTGAAGACTAAATTCTGATAAATCTTTGTTGGTGAACTCACTCCGCCTATATGTCTTCCAGAGTTACTACCGGTCTCAAGCCTGTGTAAAGGATCATGGTTGGGCATAGGATTAACGACCCCATCTCGTAGAAAACTAACTTACTAAAAAAACGCTAACCGGAAAAAAATAATTCAAACCATATAAACTCTGCCCTGGGAGTTAGAAGGTCTTCATTTAGAACAACTATAACGCCTCATGATGAAAGCCGAGTTCCTTCGGAAGTCACGAGGCCGATACCCTTTCTAAAAACCAGAGCAACAAGAATAACAACTGGAAAGTACTTCAAAGGTTTGCCCAGGATATGGTTGGATGGAGAGTTCTGGTAGGCGGTCTATGCTCTTCCACGAGGGTTAACAGACGTAAGTATGTTAGTTAGTTGGCGTATTGTGCGTTGTATATTGACTGAATCGATAAAGCCCTTATGTCACACTTATTATAAATTAGGTGGATTTTCAATAACAGTAGAATACAAGATACTTATTTAGTTCAATTTGAAACCCAATAACTAGATATTTCTGTATTTTAAACTGTTAAGAATAATGATATAAATTTCATACCCATTGAAAAAAGTTAAACGCTATCTAGACATACTAGTTAAATGGATAATACAATAGTGTTTAAAATGAAAAGTATTATGTCAACAATAAAAGCGACAACACTGGAATAAAAGTACATTCATTTGTATGAGTCTTAAATAGGTTAAAACGCACATCACTTATCCCACTGCTAACCAACATTCATTTATTCTACAAACATGTTACCCCGCCCCACCTTTAAATATCTTCATAGCAAAGGCTGTGGTTGGATACTAATATTTTACAATGTGATATTACTTATTAATCATTTCAGTAGTAACTATAATGCTTAAATTCATGTGTATTTTTTCTTTCTTTAAAATAAAACTTACATAGATGCTTGCCCAAACTTTAAAGATTTATCAAATATATTGATTAGAAGAATTCCATAAAACATTCATATGGGAATAAAATAAAAAAACACAACAGAAAACATCAACAACTTGGCATTACAATTCCATTGAGATGATAAAGTCAAATGTTTTTCATTTTCTTTAAGAGGCAATTTTAAAAAAAAGGAACTAATACCAGAACAGTACAAGAAGGAAATAGTAAACATGGTTATGGTTAATCAATAACTTGAAAGTGAATAATTTAACAAAAAAAATAGTTGTGAAACAATGTATTAGTCATGTAAGTTTTGAAGATAGGGAAACCATAATTAGTCTAGTACATATACGTAATAAAGAAGGAAATAAGGTTAGTAACTATAAAATGTCCATTTTGTTCATGATAATGTGATATGTGCTACTTATATTGACATAAATAGTATATAACGCCAATTAGCAACAACTAACTGTGGAAAAGAACAAACCAGATCCCAGAGGAGGAGGAAATCAGGAAGAAGCGCTGGAAGTGGATAGGACACACATTGAGGAAAGCACCCAACTGCGTCACAAGACAAGCCCTCACATGGAATCCTCAAGGTCAAAGGAAAAGAGGAAGACCAAAGAACACACTACGCCGGGAAATGGAGATAGACATGAGAAAAATGAACAAGAATTGGATGGAATTAGAAAAGAGGGCCCAGGACAGAGTGGGTTGAAGAATGCTGGTCTGCGGCCTATGCTCCATTAGGAGTAACAGGCGTAAGTAATTAACGCCAATCAGTAACAGAATGCTGGGTAAAAGGAAGTTGAGAAGATCAAAGAGGAAAGAACAGGAACAGAAAGTTATTAGTATGGAAATGAAAGAATAATGAAGTCTGAGACAATTAATGAACATTTTGTAAATGAAGTATTGAAGGATGGTCTTTCTACTTGATCAAGTAATTCGGTAATTTTGTGCTAGAATTATAATAAAGGACACTATGATTTTAAAGAATATAAATGAAATAATCGAATACGGAAACTTAGTTCTATATTCATATAAGTGTTCCACTAGTGTAAACGATAAAGTTTTTGAATGTGTTGTGTCAACAATATAGACCAAAGGATTCCAACTTAGTAGTCATTACAATCAACTTTTGAAATTACTATTTAAACCATCTTCAGTTAATAACGTTGAAGAATCTTGAAGACAGTCTATAAATGGATTAACATCAAAAGAGTTTAGATATACAGCATATGATTAACTTGGTCAAATCAATTTATCTAGTAAGTATAATTGCACAGAATTGATTAAAACATAAATGAGATCGTGAATTATAGACTCAGTAGGTAATTAATAGGCTATTAAAATATAAATTATTGTGATAAAACCTAATAAACTATTACATGGAATTCAAAATATATTTCAAATGTTTAATAAAATGAGTCATTAAAATGTTGACAAACTACTTGTGAGTAGTATAATACATTCTAAAAATTCACTTCACAGAGTGATGAAAATAAAGTATATTCAATGTCACATGGTTTGAATTTCTGTAACTTTAACACGTTTCAATTTCATTAACTCAATAATTTAATATCAATGTCTATATTATCAATAAATAATTATATCAAATAAATACTCTATTATTCTTATTTACTAACAGCTAGGATGCAGCTGGACGATCTAGACTTCGCAGATGATCTGCCTCTTCTGTCGCACACGCAGCAACAAATGCAGGACAAGATGACCAGTGTGGCAGCAGTAGGTCTCAATATACACAAAGGGAAAAGCAAGATTCTCCGATACAACACAGCATGCAACAATCCAGTCACAATTGACGGAGAAGATTTGGAAGATATAAAAACCTTTACATGTATGGGTAACATCATAGATGAACTCGGTGGATCTGATGCCGATGTCAAAGCGCGGACCAGCGAAGCAAGAAAAGCATATCTACAACTGAAGAACATCCAGAACTCAAAACAATTGTCAACCAACACCAAGGTCAGAATTTTCAATACCAATGTCAAGACAGTTCTACTGAATGGGGTGTGAAATTTGGCGAACTACGAAAACTATCATCAAGAAAATACAAGTGTTTATTAACAGCTGTCTACACAAAATATTTCAGATCCGTTGGCCAGACACAATCAAAAACAATCTACTATGGGAGAGGACAAAACAGATTCCAGCGGAGTAAAAAATCAGGAAGAAGCGCGGGAAGTGGATAGGACACACATTGAGGAAAGCACCTAACTGCATCACAATGCAAGCTTTCATTTGGAATCCAAAGAAGACCCAAGGAGAAGAGAAAGACCAAGGAGCACATTAAGCCGAGAAATGGAGACAGGCATGAGAACAATTAGATAGAACTAGAAAGGAAGGCTCAGAACAGAGTGTGTTGTAGAAAGCTGGTCGGCGGCATATGCTCTATTGGGAGTAACAGGCGTAAGTAAGTAAGTAGATTTTATTTACTCTAACGTCGGTTGTTTGGAACTTCATTTGAATGTGTTATGTTTCATCTTCTTAGGCACAGGCATCTATCGAACTCTGTCCTGGGCAATCGTTTTTAATTGTTTCCAGTTTTTATTTATTCTTTTGATGTCGGTTTCTGATTCCTGACGCAATATGTTCTTTGGTCTTCCTCTTTTCGTTTTTCCATCAGGGTTCCAAGCCAAGGCTTACCTCATGATGTAGTCTGGTGATTTCAGTATGGGGTCAACAACTAAATTATGTAAAAAAACAACCTTGCAAAAATAAACGCTAGCTAGAATAAATAATTTCTAAGGTAAATGGCTTAATTGTAAAGTTTTCATAGCCTTTCTGGAAAACATTATATTAAACTTGAAAAAAAGATGTAAGTTAATGAAATGTATTCACTTGTGGTTGACAAATTGTTCTATTTCTACGGTAAATGTTTGGTTATCGTCGGTAATATAACTGTCTACGTTTACAAATCTGTTTTTATCACTCTTTTTCTGTCCTAGCGGACGGCTATCATCTTCCTTTTCAAGCATAATTTTGAGTCGATTTCAATGTTTTTTATTGTCGGGTGTTTCTTAGTATTAGGCTTCTGAGAGTTTTATGGGTTAAGTTGTTTTGTTTCTATTCAAGATTCTAATTTTTTCTCAAATTAAGTCCATACCCTCAGTTAGCCACATTTAAAAGTGGATATATTGTAATACTTTTTATCTGACTGATATCTGTGCAGACAAATTAAGAGATGGAAGGCATTTTACAGCAACACAGTTCCCAAGTACTTACCCAGTTAATGTATTTTTTATGGTGAGATTTTTTGTTCAACCGATATATGAATCCGTGCAATTCAGGAGGTGAGGTTAGGCTACATTTCAGTATAACTCAATTAAATTAAGCATATTAACACTATAGATAAATCCCAAATAAAATTGCTAACTGTTATATTTGAACGAAGAACAAATCTATGGTAACTGTCAAGAGTTACTACAGATTATTATTACACATATTCTTGTTGGATAATTATTGAGCAACTAGACTATATATTATATATATTTCCTTTATCATAAGCTTTCATTTGACCTGTTGTCCACTGTTGTAAGATTCAACATTCTTAACTTATTCCCAATTTATCAGTCACCGTATCTCACACTCACAGCCACTTTTGGCTTGACCTTGTTTAATTATTCTTTTTCATTTTATGGTGTGATGTTGTCTGGTTTGCTTGTATTTCTGAAATATACAATTCATACAGTGGAGGCTGATATTTATGTTCTGGATTGGACGGATTGAGTTAGACGAGAAGCTACTGTACGGAGGACCAATAAGGACTCACAGCTGACTCAAAACTCCTAGTGCTGTTTGACTCATCATTGGTTTAACACATGAACAAGGCCATAGAAGTTGGTATTATGATTGGAGATTTTGCCACGTGATAGTTGACAGGGGCATAGGACAGAAAACCAACTAACATCGGATTGAACAATCTCAACAGTAGCCAAACTCATGACTCAATTAAATTTTGATACAAAACACAACACATTCAAAACTTTATCGTTTACATTAGTGGAACACTTATATGAATATAGAACTGAGTTTCTGTATTCGATTATTTCATTTATATTCTTTAATATCATAGTGTCTTTTATCATAAATCTAATTCATTTTGAGTAGTATATAGTATGTACAACTGTACTTTTTACAAATCATGCGGGAATTGACGTGCAATAAATCAAATAAAGATTAGCTGTATATAGTATTTATAGTGATGGTCATAATGATGTTAAGCCTATTCAAATTGTTCATGATGGTTTTTACACTTATCATCAAATACAAATGACTGAATTATTCCCTGTAATGTTGGATCTTACCGAATCTAAAATATACGAAAGCCTTATTTTTACTACAACTCGAGTTGAATAAGTCAGAGAATCATATACAACTTGATCTGATATGTGATATAGATTCATATATAAATTCATGATCATCTATGTATATTGTTGGATACAATAAAAATACAGTATTCTCTTTGACCTTAATTACATTCATACTATGGTTGAATACATATTCTACATGGTAGAATTCAATATATGCGAGCATGCACAAGTGATTGATTCTAAGTATTCATTAAATCAACATATTAAATAATTATTTTGTTTCTATTTGATTAAACCGATAACGTTATATCTTAATATTGGGATACTTTCAACTACTATTTGTTTATAAACAAATGAACATGGCATCAGCTGGTAAGATACTAAAGACAAGAAAATTCTGAATAGGTATTTTAATCTAGTTGAAGACACTTTGGTTATATTCAACCAATACTCTGTGTAAGATCGAACCAAAAGCTTTAAGATTTACTGAGGAATATGTTAATTTTAGACTATAGTTTATATTCTTAAATACTAATCATCTGATACCATTGAATATAGCTACCTCATACAGCATTGTTGAACTTCATTAGATATAACTTCTCACTAGAAATTCAAAAATTCACATCAAAATAAGTCGCAACTTTTTAAAAGGATTTTTCTACACAGGCTAAAGCATCTTTAGTCATAATTACCTCACTAAGCAACTGAAAGTAACCTACCATCTACCATCATTGTTAAAAGCACTTGCAAAAAATAAATGATTCATAACTGTAAGCTATTAATACGTATGATTGACTTTAATCATAATAAATGAGATTTTAATACAAACTGTTTGAGCATCCTTGCATTTGCAAGTTATTTATATTTTGGATAGTTAGTAACTGTGGAATCTGGAATACTCATTTTATAAAGTCTCGTCAGCAGGATAAACTTGAATCAAAGTGTTACTGTTTACACTTACAATTGTACACAGTACCTATAGATTCAAATGAAATAGTTTTAACTACTAGGCTAATAAATCACAAAAAAACATTAATCCTTACAGTTATTATACTCGTTTAGAATCATAGTAGCTGTTATAATGACTTTTAACTCTCTCCTTTGAAACTATGGCTAGTGGCTTGAAATCTCACTGTGGACGTCAAAAGTGAATGCTAAATGCAACAAAATATTCATCTTTAATTTCACTACTAAACAACATGCGAATTATAATTCGCCCTAAATATAATACAAACATAATATACTTTAGTTCAAAATACTTTTCATTGTAGTTGTTTAGCATAACAAGAAATTCCAAGTATGTAATGGGTTGGATATTTGAGCCAAGAAGAACTGGATTTGAGTATATTTAGTCGATAAGTTCCAAATAGGATGAAATACGCTTTCTGAATTCCATTGTTAGTTCTCTGATCAACTCTACTTAAAAGCAGTTATAAGTTAGTGGAAATACCGAGGATCTTCACTTAGAATGTATATCAGCCAAAAATCGACTGATTGATCTCAATTCTTAACATCAAAGAGAGGAAGTTTCAAACGTGTACATATGAAATACGAAATTCTAATGTTAGAATAATTAGTTACAAATATAAATAATTAAGTAGAAAGTAAACCCATAAAGGATTTGATAATTGAAGAAAGAGTAAAAGAGATGAACGAAGAAAAACACAAATAAAAATCTAATTTTATTTTCAATAATTACGTTCATTTCTACTGAAATGAATAGTCATTTAATCATTGGTATTTTGAAAGCACTACTAGAGGCTTAATGTATTTATATTAGTAACATAAATGTATGGATTAGCGGTATTTACAGGGTTAAATAACAATTTATAAGATAAAACAATTGAACTTGCATAAAGAAATATATGAACTTGAGTGGCAGTAACAAAATCCGAGAAAACAAAGCGGATTCAATGAAAATTTGCGCCAACACTTAAGAGTATTACATTAACCGCGGAATTCCAGTATACTGAAATATTATTAAATTATGCAGTAAAACAAAAGAAACAGCGGGAAAAAAATACACAGAACGAGGAAAGCCGACCGCCATTGCACACAAAGATGGCGGATATGATAATTCCCGATTCATTCTGATTGGTCGCTAACTAAACTGACATAATTACGAAATGAAGTTGAGTTTAATTGCAGCCAATTTTTACATTTCAAAAAAAAACAAAACAATATTTTCTTATCTTTTTGCATTATAGTCAGTGATTATTATTACTATTCATTGTGAGACCATGTTATGTACTGCATTGTATAGATTAAATAAAGTTAATTTTGTTAAAACGAAAAATCCGAAAGGACTGTATCATTAGATTGTATTAGTGTATTATTTATGTAAATTATAGGTTATCATAGCGAGGTATACAGTAGATCTGTATCTATGGATATATAATTGATCACTCGAATTAATTACAAATATACATGATTTACTATTAATCATGGTAAATGATATAATGAAGCAACGTACTCAACCAAACATAAATGTGAATGTGTGGCATAGATTTTCATGGTCATTCATGATCAGTTTTTGTGTTTTTTTTTTGGGGGGGGGCAAACAGTTTGAGCATGCTATCATAAATCAGAACTATCTTTTCACCCAATCCGCGTCTCATAGTGTTGTGTGAGTTACTTATATCCACACAAGTAGTATACAACGGTGGTCAGACATAGAATGTATTTTAGTAGAAGGTCGATGAGGAAAGAACGGGAACGGGATGCAATTGGTATGAAAACTCATAAACAATGAAACCTGAGACAATGGATTGATGTTTGCAACAGGAACAGTCAAGTTTGATATGATGGATTGATATTTTGCAAACTAACGATTTACTATATGGTTCTCCACTGGTGTTCTTGTTCACTACAATAGTAATTCGAAGATTTTTGTCTTCATAGGTTGATGTCATTGCAAGAAGATACTATCTGAAATCTTATACTAAGAGAAAGTCTTGGAACTTTTCTTTCTGTCTCCAGGTTATGTAGACATCAAATTTCTGTTACTAGTTAGGCAGTACGTTTGTACTTAACATATTTATTAAAAATCGCTGTCTTTTTTCTGTCTTGAAATCATTCAAGGATCCATAGATAGTTAATTTTTAGTGGTACTTGTCGCAGATTGATCTTTTCGAATATACTACTAAACGTTTAGCCGCATTGGACAGTTTGTTCTTTCCAGTATTACTGAAGTTGAGAGTGTGTACCGTTAGACGCCAATAAATTCAACTAATTGTCAAAAGTTATCCGAGAGACTAAAAGTTATTCGGTTCAATCCCTTGTGGGGTTGCTAGTTTATGCCCCTGAAGAGTCCCACACTGAGACAAAACATCTGTCTAATGTTCTTGTGTTATAATTTGTACTTCAACTGAAGTCAATCTATGACGAATATCGTCTACCATTTAAAAGTAATCTCTACAAGACCATTCTATGTAGATTTTATCTCTTTGATTCTGTTGTGTCTTGTGACTGAAGATTGTAGCGAAGCGAATTATCGATCGGACCAATGATACGTAAAACACGTAAGAACGGCCTAGAGTTCCGATTGATCTCGCTCCCCTGTCTAGCCCAACCAGTGGAGCACAAAACGCAAGCCTCAGCCTCTGATATATGAATCACTAAATTTCAGACATACTCTGTTTATATATCAATTAAACAGACCACATCGTACCATAAAATAGAAAACAACATTTGTACAATATTTGACAACTTTAATAAACATTAACCAATAGGAAGTGTCCATTTAAAGTCCAAGGACACCATTAGACTTAACAGGATAATTATTGGTATATTTTTCTAAATATCCCAACAGATTCTTTAGATACAATAATTCAGCCCTTTTATTTAACATAAGCAAGTTTAGTACAAACACTCGTTAAAATCTCAACAAACAGTTCAATAGAAATTAAGAATTGCATATAATGAAGACACTACATGTAAAAATTGTATCTGAATAATCTTGGAGATTGAAATTGAAATAATTTCAACTTTCTGTCAGACGAAATGATCGAAACTTATTCAGAGCGAATGTAATTGATCATATAATTAATCCTTGCTTTAAATATGTTGTTGTTCTGAAAGTTTCCTATTTCTGAAGTTATCCATAGCATGAAAAATATTATTTTGAGAAAAACTCCATTCATTTGTAACGTTTTACGAGAAATTAAGTTTCAACTGACGTCAATATTTGTGCTTGTAAACAGTTAGTTCAATGAAATTAAAACAAATAATTATAAAGTTTATTCTGTCATCATTTATTATTTAACAGTTAACTTAAATACTTTAGAGTTAAACTATTGTGATGTATACTACTTACATCAACATAACCAGTATATAGCATCAATTAGAATTGGAATACCTGACAGTAGAAGGTTGGGAAGATCGAATCAAAGGGAATGGAAACAGAGGGTAATTGTTATAACAATGAAAGAATGACAAAGTTAGAGACAATTGATGGAAGATTTGCAAATGAAGTATTGAATGTATGATTTTCATGTTTTATGAAAGTACTCAGTAATTAAGTATTAAAACTCAAGTGGTTATTACCACCTGTACACTCGTTCATTACACTACCATTGGTATTTATTATCCTGCAAATTAATTTGTTAATAGATCAAATCTGATAATACATTTGAAGACTATTTTACAAATACTATTCAGAAATTGGATATATATATATATATATATATATATATATCATGCCTGGTAAGAACCTAATACGTGTACTGTGGATTTTGAAGTGAACACACTACTTTTAAATAGACAGTACTTAAATAGTGATGTAACTAAATCAATTACCAATCCTTTTAGTGTTATGCCAAAAATTATCATTTTCTAATTCTATTATAAATTTCTTCAATGAATAGGGGCTGTCATTATTTCTTAGGTGATATTCAATATGTAATATAAACTGTTTTTAGCATATTTTTGTAAACAATGATGGATAGTGGCTAGCAGTGGAATCCTGGACGCGCGTTTCGTCCTATTTGGGACTCGTCAGCTGGATGTAAATCAAGGCAATATCGAGGCATACGCACAGAATGCACATATGCCAATAACAGACTGATCAGTTGCAGTCTTAAACCTCAATGGGAAGATACAAGCCAAACAATACCATGTGTTTTTAGCATTTTAAATATTATGATATCAGTTTGTATTTCTCAATTTGTTGATTGATATTTTCATTAGATGTTAAATGATCATCTTAATTCAGAACATTTTCTAATAATTATCTGACCTTCGGAGAAATCAGGACTTAGTGTAATGTCACCCAGACAAGAGTTCAGGAATTTTCCTTATGAATTGTCTTGACTATATTACCAAACAATCTTCGATATTATCTGATTCTGTCAAATTCTCCAAAAAAAACCGTTCAAAATGACGCAACTGAAAAAACGGAATAGATGATCGTTAAAATTCTAAGGAAGATGAAACATGAGTTTATTATCAATTGTGACCTATATGAACATCTTAAACCATCGGATTCCTTTATACCAACACTATATGAACTACCAAAAGTTCATAAAAATAATACACATCGACGTCTTATACTTGATATGAACAAATCTCCGTATCACCTGGTTGCTAAATGGTTAGCTGATATTTTACAACCCGTTAAAAATCATATCAATAGATACAACTCTCGTGATTCCTTTGACTTTGTCGACTCAATTAGAAATATCAATGTAAGTGGTAGGAAAATTATCTCATTGAATGTCACTTCTCTTTTTACGAATGTTCCTCTCACAGAAACTATATGCTTTTTATATGACCCTGATATTTCCATCTTAAAACATTATCTAAAAGAGCTACTTTTACGATATAGCCTCAGTGTACAATTTAGATGTAATGAAGATTTCTATAGACAAACAAATGGAGTTGCAATGGATTCTCGATTAGGTCTCCTCTTGGCTGATTGTTTCATGGTCAATCTACAAAATACGGTACTTCGATCATTTATCATTTATTTGAACACATAAATATTGGTACAAGAGGGCACCAAATGTATATGCGCCACACTTTTGTGTGAGGGTTGTGATACTGCCCGGGTGCCCAGACCGAACCAGGTGGTTTTCTTAGGGGGCCACACCCCGAGCCTTTGACCTAAAGGTCTAACCCAGAAGGCAGTGGATCATCGTGAGGAGATGCAGTCCCATGGAAGCCGGTGACCAACAATTGGTTCATATGCCATTTTTTCCCGCAGGATACTGGAGCCAATGTGCACCATTGGTTTGGAATCCGGGTAAAGCACCGGACATTCGCTTTTTATCCTCTCATTTTCGTAAACAACACCCCCGCCACGAGAAGGCAGTGAGTAGGACTTCTCTGGTAGAGGCTGTACACGTTTGGCCATGTGAGAGCATTTCGAAAGGGAGGGCAGGCCCACCCCACTCTCGACCATACCAGGGCATTTATATCAGAAATATATGGATGATATTTTCATTATTCGTGAAGATATGAACCTCAATGATATTTCGAATAGTTTCAATAATTATCACCCCTCAAATCAATTCACTTTGGAAGCAGAGGCAAACGAGGAATTTCATTTTCTTGATGTCCGATTGGAAATAAGGCTGGATGGTTTTTACAGAGATCTATATATAGGAAACTGACCTGAAATGGACAGTACACAAATTTCCACAGCTGAGTCCCATTGAGTAGAAAGAAGAACTTAATCCATTCTTCATCCTCAAGGATCAGGCGAATATGTTCTACTGACACAATAGATGAAGAACTATTTCAACTTCGAAAGACTCTCATTAGAAACGGTCATCCACCGAGATTCGTCCATAGCAACTTAACACCTAGACTTCATCATGAAAAATCATCGACAATACAGAAGAAAACATTGTTTATGAATATGGAATTCAAAGGAGATACGGCTGTTGAGATTTTGAATAAACGGATTTCGAAATCGTTAGATTGAACGTTCTAGCCAGCTAAGCTCCGTATTGTTTTCGATAGCCAGCTTACCATCTATGGATGTGTTAAGGATAATCTTGCGCTTTTGACCACACCAATGTACATCTATACATTTACTTGCTCATGTGGAGCAGATTACATTGGCTGCACAAAGCGATCACTTTCCAAGCGCATCTCAGAACACTATCCGGCATGGTTTTTAAAAGGAGAATGCAAATCAATTACCAGTTCAATACAGGAACATTTAATCAACTGTGAACACATCGCTTCAAAAGAGTCTTCTTCTAAAGTAATCTACACAGTCAAATGAATTGGATCGAAGGGATGTCGAATCAGTAGTTTATGGATTGTTGAGACATTGGCAATCCACGAACTCAAGCCCGAACTTTGCGTGAAAAAACGATTCATTCAACTTCTCATCCTTCCTTAGCTCTAATTCCCTTTATTGGTGTGTTTCGGAGTTTCCTCCTTTCTTCGTCCCTTTTACTTGATTATTATCGATCTTACAATTTTAATCTCTAATCTGTTATGATTATTACCTCATAGAAGTTTGCTTGATTATTATTCAGTTTATTATTATTATACCATTTATGTTTGTCGTTTTTTCTTCATATCAGAAACGTTTTTCAACAAGATCGTTAATTTTTTGAAACTTTTGTAAAATTCTTTTTTAAGAGAAGATTGATATTGGCTACCAGTGGAACCCAGTTTGACGTGCGTTTTGGCCTATTTGGGACTCGTCAGTTGGATGTACCTGCATCCCGCAGTTGATGTTCACTCCGGGAGCGACTCGAACCCAGTACCATTCGCTTCAAACGTCATCGCGTTATCCACTTAGCTACTGAGTTCTGGTAGCCACGTGTTTGTGCACTGTGGTCTATATTATCAGAAATAAAAGTAATCCTATTTAATATTATGAAGCAGATATGGTTAATAGTGTATATGAAGTAAGCGGAGATATAGTCAAGCTGACACGATTGATGAATTAATCATTTTAAAAATTGTTCACTTTTTCGTTTCAATGGCTTTATACAGCTGGTTCATAGAGGGCATTTTGTGTTTGAAGTGCTTGAGGTTGGTTGTATGTGTGTAGACTAACATAATTTTTTGGTATTCACATACTGCCTAGTCTGTTGATATTAGAAAACCACAAAATTTCCGACAAACAACATTTTTTTAGTGTAAAGTTTCATTTCCTTGTTCCTCAGAAGGTGTTTTTTTAAATCTGGGATGGACTCAATAATGCATTGAGTGAATTTCAACATGTAAAAGAATCATACTATTGTCTTTGTAGACTACTCACATCTATTACGTTCATTCTGAAAATCATGTGAATCTAGGTCTAAGTTTCTTAATTGTTAATCATTATTCCGTAACATCATGCAACTGGAAGGATGTATCTTTACATCTGTTAGTTGATTGTACATGGTTTGTCATCTACTGATTAGAAGGTTGTTAACTGATGATAAATATAGCAAGCTAGTGATATCACTTCATCCGAAGATGAAGTAATTATGTGTATGCATAAGCAAATCGACAGTATCACTGTCAGAGATATAAAAAAACTATAAAAACTATAATCTTCATGGGTAAGTGCAAGTTACGAAGTTTCGAAATTCTCAGAAAATGTTTGATGTTCGTTTGCAGCTATACAAATACCTCATTATATCTTTTACTATAATCTGAAAGACATTAACTTTCACAGATATATGTAGTTAATTATAGAGATGTCTAACTTACTGATTAAGCGGTATTTTGGATTTCTACAAGAATTGTATGTAAGTGCTGGAGCAGCCCTATTGACGGTGCAGTTCAGTGGCTTTCAGAGTTATCAGACGTGGTATAGACTATAAATAGATGGGAGTAAGAGAGATAACTATATTCAGTTAAAGAAGTCCTTCCTGACTAAGTTTTAACCTAAACTATGTTTCTTGTTGTTGTAAACAACAATAGCTCATAAAACTGTAAAACGTTATTAATGCTAGTATACTTCAACCGTAATTAAGAGACGAATGTTTCGTCACAGGCACAATAAACAAGTTTATCAAATCAGTCTACGAATTTTATGAAAATGTTGCGTTGTACACATGTCACATTCCTGATGATAACATATTCGGATGAATTCTAGCATGATTTATAGCGTAAAATGCTACAAAGCATCATGAAACTTACGAAGAATATGATGTGTTGCATGTTTTTCTTGTTTACAGTACACCATTTCCACAATACGAAGAGTAAATAGACCATGTATAGTTGTTACATTCACAAATAATCAACTAGATAAAGAAATATATGTTTTAAGTATCAAACATAGTTGTCCTCAACTCGTACAATGTTATTCAGTATACTTTTCCGTATTCATGACTGAACATGTCTGTGTTGTGATTTCTTGTCAAACCTTATATATCCTTTGATAACGTTAACTGATATTATCTTTCTAAAGAAGCTTGATCGAATGTTTATATAAAAGTTTGACTTAATGCAAATAAAGACACTGAATCTCTTTTGGTACATAATGATATCCTTACATATTGCACTTTACAATTTTACAAAACGTATGTAGGCAACGTAGAAACTGTTCCACAAATTTCAGGTAATTTTTTGAAGTTCAGCGGAAACTTAATTACTTACATACTTACTTGCTTACGCCTTTTACCACTCGTCGAGAAGCATAGGCATTCAACTTCATCCTGAGAAATCCCTTCCACTTCTTTCCAGCTTCTATTCATCCTTTTCATTTCTACTTCCCATTCTGGATTCACTGTGTTCTTTGGTCTTCCTCTTTTCCGTTTCCCTTCAGGATTCCAAATTAAGGCTCGCATCATGATGTAGTTTGATGATTTTCGTAATATAAGTCTTATCGACTCACAGCATCCTCTACTAATTTCCTCTTCATATGGAAGCTGGTTAGTCCTATCCCATAGTAAGCTGTTGCTCATGGTATCCGGTCAACGGAAATTGAGTGGACAATTAATTACAAATACTTGTACTATTTGGATGATGGTTGTGGTAGTTCTGTAAGTTTCAGCTCCGTACCACAGAACTGTTTTGACATTCGCATTTAAGATTCTGACTATGATAGTGAGAAAACGAAGTTACTGTATTGTTATTAATACCATTGGCACTTGGTTCATATCAGTTAACAAATCACTGGAAGGAAGTGAGATATTTTTCACCCATATGTGTTATTTGAATAGAATTGATCAATGGTCGCGTGTTTTTTTGAGAGAACTGACATAAAAATAAAATGTCCACTTGACAGCTTCAGGAATTCATTAACCGTCTGTAGTCGACACTTTATAAGTGTGTACTAATTACCTAGAGGTTTGTGGTAGTGTTTTTGGAGTAGATATATATTATCATCGCCAACTCCAAGCAAACTATGATGGATAAATACATAGGGAGGCTTGGAAGGACATAAAAGTCATACTTTAAGAGGAATTCGGTGTAAATTCAGGGAAATAGTGGAATTTTCCTTCTAAATGTCTTCCTTGAAGGAACCTTAATGGCTCGTTGATCTGACTTCGATTTAATAGAATGATGATGTCAGCAAAATATGCACGCCGTCTACTCTCATTTATAATAATCGATTTAATTCTCGTCAGGGAACAACGGAATAAAATACGTCAAATATGAGGATGAATTTTGAAAACGTATATCCATCTCATAAACTCGTTGGCCGAGACAGACGATCAGAGGAATGAAGTGGAGAAACAGATCAGAGAAGGCGAACATACCAACTCACTTTGATAAAGTGTGATTCAATATTTACAGCCACACCAAAATAATTTAAAAATATGTGATGCATTGGTTAAGCGATACACACATACGCTCATATAAAAGCAGTCAAGTTTATCAAGTGCATAATCGATTCAAGAAGTATAAATAAATTGGCCTGTGGAGACTAGAATAAGCTATGTGTTCTTGACATAGTACTAGACACTACAAGACATTTCTGTATCGAAGTCAACTAGTTCATTTCCCTCATTAAATTCACAAAAAAGTCTACTTTTCAGCTAAATTTGTTTAAAACATTCCATTTTCCATAGAAAAATTTACATCAACTAGTCTACTTCCGGTCTAATTATCCCCGATATTTGACACAATTTTTTTCGGGGAAAATAACTTTTCTACATAATTGATCCGAATTAGAGAAGTGGTTCATGAATGAAAAACCATTTATTAACAGGAATTTTCATTACAATCTACAAAAATATTCACACCATTAATGTCTCGTCTACACGTCTCCGTTGTAACTAACAGGTATTATTAACTTCCATTGAAATCTGAAAAAAAAAGAATTGAGCAATTTAAGCCATTTTCACAAAACAAAATAATTATTAAGGTTGCCTCCTATTCTCAACGAAATATTAAGTCATACAAACGTTTCCCAGATATCTCTCTCACTTTTCTGAACTCAGCAGACTTAATTGTGGATACTGGTGTGTGTGTGTGTGTGTGTGTGTGTGTAAAAGCACTTAATTAAAAACAATTCCTTAACAGTATCAAAGACTAAGACAAAATAAACATCCAGACTATATGCTTACCCACCTTCAATCAGATGCTCTACTTTCATCAATGGAATTCTGAAACAGAATAAGAATCAACATTCATAACGAGATCTCTTAAAAAATGTTTGTTGAAAAAAATGTAATAACTTACGTTAACACTTACAGTATTTTCAATGGTTGAGATCATGAGTCAATTGAAGCTAGACCACCGGGGAAAATCTGAAATCACTGGAGTATTGTTACACAGAATTGATGCATATATCTAAAAGCTGTAAAGAATAAATTATCAGTGAAAATTGTTATTAGTATTATTCTTTTTTCTTTCTCAGATAACTAACATAATAATCTATCAGTTTTATGGGCATATAATAACACCAACAATGATTAGGATTCATTAAAGTTGTCCACAAGGAAAGTATTCAATATATTACCGAAATAAAATCAATCTGTAAATAAATTGTATTCAGACACTGTTTAGTGTAATAATCCGTAGAGCTGAAAAATAAGCATTCTAAAAACCCTCAGTAATATGGGAAAAACGCTCAAATTGACTTTTCTACCGTGTTACCAATTTAAATTACAAGTTTAAAGGATGCAAATTATTGATAGGCTTGATGAGTACACATATATCACATGTTTGTGTACGTAAGAAATTTCAAAGTCAAATGTTACTCAAGATATTTTAAATGAAACACACCATTAGAAGTCGAAAATACCCTTACTGAAGAGTTCAGACCGTATATTCTAGTTTGATTCAGCTTGGTAAATAATTTTCCCTATCTTTTCATTTCAATAGTGGATTTGATACATCGTCGGATGTGTGTCGTAAGTGAATTGGTCAGTGGAAATTAACAATTAGTCAGTTTGACAATGAATAGATGTGTTTTAGCTCTAACTATACTGAAAGTGATTATATTTGCATTAATATTTTCCACAGGTCATTTCATATATATATTAGCGAATCACTCTCAAGATTGGTACTGTACAGAAATATCTACTTGCTAAACCTCCATTCCTATTATTGATAAATCTTATGACTGAACACCTGATTAAATTTCCTAAACTGTTCTAGTAACCCCATTCAAAATCTACACAAAACTCGAAAAAGAGAGGAAAGGCATAAAATATGGAAAGAACGCTTTACTCCATGGTTCGTTTATGTACAGAAAATCTAGGGTATTAATAGCATTTTAGATGGCCTTAGGCTTCTGGAAGTTTCTGGAACGCCACTAAACATGGTAACAGGATAGGTAATCATCCGACCGACAATGTAACACGCGACTCTTCGCTTTTTAGAAGTTTGTGATAGGCTTCTACTCAGTGCTGATTGGATAAAATGTTTCCTAGAGTTTTCAGGGCTCTACTGACACTTATTTCCATTTATCTTCACCTACACCTATGTCAATACATTAAATTAATCAAATATCTATATATCACTTAATGAAATTAAAATATAATCATTGACAATAATCTGCTTCTTTGAAATGAATATCCTTAAGTTCTAGTGTAAAGATATCATCTACAGAATATCCATGTAGTTCCCTTATATCATTAATTAGATAACTGGAATATTGAATTTTAATCAATTAATCGTATGATACCATAATGATAACTTGAAATGAAAGTCCTATATATGTGATATTATTTAATGTATGAAACCTTCGAATCTGATAGGTCGCATGATATCTTTGGATTATTAAAGCTGTAACCAACTTGAATTCAATCAATTCACCAAATAGCTTGTTACTAACTCCATGTTATCGACCAGTTACTGGTCACATCTACAATTGATTGATTTCACATGTAATGTCTTCTGACTAGAACTTTTCGGTTCATTTTTCAAATAGACATTCACATTTGTGCAAAATGACATGACACTAAGATGTGCCACAATTGTTTCATGTAATTATGATACAATTTACAAAAAAACGTTAGACCTGACACACAATATTATTTGATAAGTAACCTTTGATTACTATCGGTTCCTCATTAACTGGATATGAACAAATTTTATATATATGGTGAACTCGTCAGTTGGATTTACCTGGATCTGAGTTGATGTTCACCCAACCACATCCACCACCAACTTGAACCCAGTAACGTTGTGGTGTATGCTACTTATATCGACAGATATAAACAGTATGTAACATCAATCAGAAGTGGGATGTCTGGCAACAGAAGATTGAGAAAATCGAATTGAAGAGAACAGGGATTTAAACATGAAGTAATTGTAATAATAATAATTGGAATGAAGGAACAATCAATTTTGTAAGAGACAATTGATGGAAGATGTGTGAATGAAGTATTCAATGTATGGTTTTCGTATTTTATGAAAACATTCTGTAATTTTGTACTAAACAATGAAATGGTTATTTTGCACCAAGTCTTCCTTCACTTGACCATTAACTTAAAACATTACCTCGTTTCTCTTTCAACTACTAATTCCACTATACCACTAACTTTTGAAAAGTGCATCAGTTTTAATTCAATTTGAAATAATCAGAATTATCCCGTTATTGGTGTTTTGATTGAAATTATATGTTAATATTAATGATGGTTGAACATGTTACCATAGAAACAAAACAATTTCTCGAAAAGTTGAAATGAGAGTATCAAACATCTGAATGAATAGTATCAAAATCATAAGATTAGTTATAATTAATCTTACATTAAAAATGACTTGATCATAATGAAGAATTTTTGTAAAGGATATAAGTTAAACAAACAGAACTCAGTATGAAATATCTTGGAAACAAGATAAGAATGAAAACAAAGGTAAAGATATTAATAAACTTTTTGCTACGTTAGTCTTGTGTGGCTCATCAGCTGATTGTACGCAATTTAAAAGTTAAACGTTCTTTTGTCTATATTCCACTCAAAATGTAGTATTGTAGTGAACAAGAACACCAGTGAGGACGATCGAATGTATTTAACACGAAATTACAGGACTTGTTAATAAAATCTAAATGTCATAAAGTAAATGCTTAATTTGCAAAATGTCCACCAATTATCTCAAAATGACTCAGACTTCATTATTCTTGCATTTTCATACAAATTGCATCCTGTTTCCATTCTTTACTGTTCGATCATCTTGCCTCTCTGCTGCCAGACCTTCTGTTTACGACTAATATCATATCCTAGTTATGTCAATATAAGTAGCACACACCACAGTATTAGCTTCTACTGAACAACTTGTATCTATTGTATGTATTCTTATGATGATACTTCTGGTTAGTTTAAATCATTCACAACCAAACTGTTTGACATATGTTCTGTCAGTCTTTTAGTACAGTTCTCTCAACATACTTGCTTACACAGGTACAGTTCAATAAATAAATACATTTGGAAGTAACTACAGAAGATCTCTTATCAAAGTAAGATTCCATTAATTTTTCAATCCAATAATACAACTCTTAGCCCATGATTTTTCGAATTTATTCAATAACTAGTGACTAAACTACTGTTGAATGTTGTTTTCTTCAAGGAAGGATAAAGCGATGAATTACAATCAATTCAAATCAAACTAAATTAATAGAACAGAGCTTTTTATTCTTTTTGTCTAATAGTTCTTACATTGGTCTCAGTTACAATGTTAAAATAATAATTCAATATGTAATTAATTAAATCATATTTGAGTTTTTGATTTGATTTGATAATTGTGTAGATTATGATCGATCGCGTGAACAACGACCTAAAATGAACTAACTCAGGTGATTTAACTGGTTCTTTTGTTTGGTTCAGTTTGTTTAAATAATAAATTACCCCTTTTCATTAAATTAATTCGACCTATTTGAATCAAATATAAAATTGGACAAATTAGATTAAAACAATCCTTAATAAAATATAACCGGATCATAATTAAATCATATTAGATCTGTACAGAAATGCCTCGTAAGATAAAGTATGTATATATATTCAAAAGTTAGTGGTATAGTGGAATTAGTAGTTGAAAGAGAAACGAGGTAATGTTTTAAGTTAATGGTCAAGTGAAGGAAGACTTGGTGCAAAATAACCATTTCATTGTTTAGTACAAAATTACAGAATGTTTTCATAAAATACGAAAACCATACATTGAATACTTCATTCACACATCTTCCATCAATTGTCTCTTACAAAATTGATTGTTCCTTCATTCCAATTATTATTATTATTACAATTACTTCATGTTTAAATCCCTGTTCTCTTCAATTCGATTTTCTCAATCTTCTGTTGCCAGACATCCCACTTCTGATTGATGTTACATACTGTTTATATCTGTCGATATAAGTAGCATACACCACAACGTTACTGGGTTCAAGTTGGTGGTGGATGTGGTTGGGTGAACATCAACTCAGATCCAGGTAAATCCAACTGACGAATTCACCATAATCACATTCCTTGTACTCACTCATATTACCATGTCTCTGTTGCTTATTCCGTTTTGTCTAGAAATCACATTAACATGAATATGGTAAGCGACTATAATTGTTTATTTTTTTATTAATAAGCTAAAATTTATATGAATGTTTCACACAGACACCAGATTTGTTAAACATTTTACTGAATCATCCAAGTTAGTGCATACTCAGAAATATAGAGACTACATGAAATGATTAGATGAATTGACTTCATCTATCAACTAAACTTATATGAAACAAGTGACTGACTTAAAATGTTATTTATCAAAGTAGTTTAGAAAGAAAACTTGTTTCAATTCATATGAAAATGATTATTTTAAAATATTTTATTCAATTATCCGAAATATACATTAAAACAATTGTATATTGCGATGTATTATCATTATCACATGATTACTACTGACCAGTTATTCAATGAACTCCTTGAAATTCTTTACTCCAAAGTTGTGAATTATGGAAGTAATCAAGTCATTGGTTATATAATAACATAGGCAATAGAATTCGTTAAGCACTTAAGGACTGGTAGAACATGAATTCGATTACTACTAAGTGGCCAATTAATTGCAAATATCTCAATCCTACGTCACGAAGTAAAAAATCCTCCGAACACTCAGAGAATTGCTCTGATGCTGTTCAAAGAAGCACGAAATGGGTGTTGACGATTTCCTCATGTACACCATAATGTTGAAGAAGTTTCCATGAGGTTCTTATATCCACTGTCGAATGCTTTCCTATAATCAACGAAGTTGATGTATAGTAACAGGTTTCATTCACTTGCTCAACAATGATCCGTAGTGTTACAGTTTGGTCCATGCATGATCGTAACTTACGGAATCCAGCCTGTCAATTTGGACTTTGGGCGTCTACTGAGTCTTTTATCTGGTTCAGATTATGATAGACTTGTCAGCTGGATTTACCCGGACCACCATAGTTTGCTTGGAGTTGGCGATGATAATATATATCTACTCCAAAAACACTACCACAAACCTCTAGGTAATTAGTACACACTTATAAAGTGTCGACTACAGACGGTTAATGAATTCCTGAAGCTGTCAAGTGGACATTTTATTTTTATGTCAGTTCTCTCAAAAAAACACGCGACCATTGATCAATTCTATTCAAATAACACATATGGGTGAAAAATATCTCACTTCCTTCCAGTGATTTGTTAACTGATATGAACCAAGTGCCAATGGTATTAATAACAATACAGTAACTTCGTTTTCTCACTATCATAGTCAGAATCTTAAATGCGAATGTCAAAACAGTTCTGTGGTACGGAGCTGAAACTTACAGAACTACCACAACCATCATCCAAATAGTACAAGTATTTATAATTAATTGTCCACTCAATTTCCGTTGACCGGATACCATGAGCAACAGCTTACTATGGGATAGGACTAACCAGCTTCCATATGAAGAGGAAATTAGTAGAGGATGCTGTGAGTCGATAAGACTTATATTACGAAAATCATCAAACTACATCATGATGCGAGCCTTAATTTGGAATCCTGAAGGGAAACGGAAAAGAGGAAGACCAAAGAACACAGTGAATCCAGAATGGGAAGTAGAAATGAAAAGGATGAATAGAAGCTGGAAAGAAGTGGAAGGGATTTCTCAGGATGAAGTTGAATGCCTATGCTTCTCGACGAGTGGTAAAAGGCGTAAGTAAGTAAGTAATCTCAGTGCTACATGAGATCATTATTGGCTTGAATAGCTCATTGATAACGTCTGAGGCTGTTAAGCTGGATGATACGTTATTGAGCCTGTTATGGAACATTTGATCCCTAAAGATTACACGTGAGCCTTACTGACAGGTACCAACTAGTATGGTACCTAAATCCGAAGATTCCTGCTGACTTCCTTCAAAGGCCCAACACAATAAATGTCGATGACTTGAGATGAGGACCACGCTATGTAACAAAGAAACCAGAGCTTTGAATTTTATTCATTGAATCTCTACTTAGCAGTTTACATTTGCCATGCCTGCCATAAGAACTGGAGGTTCCGGGTGTACTCTTGAATGGAATAACGTTTGTTAATTCTATCTTGGGTGTCAAATCAAATCTAAACACCTATTTTATCATATCATGTTCTTTATCTGATGAAACTTATCACTCAGATATGTTTGATTATCTTTTTTAAGATATAGTTCTAAGCAAAACTTAGAACATATAAATTTATCTTTCAAACTGGGCTTATTTACACAAAAAATGTGATCAATTAGATTGGAATATTTTCTTAGTTAAAAGTTATACTACTATCAAGTAGCTTAAAACATCCCTAAAAAACGTATTCTCGAGTAATCACAGCAGACTATATATATATACCTTATGAACAATTAACCTTATTCAAATATTTTGTCGAAAATTGACCTTGTAAGTGAGTATCGTCATACGCAAATTCACCCTGACTATATTCCGAAGACAGCTATCACCTCCCATTTCAGCATTAAAAACGCAGAGAAAACATTCCAGCAGTTTGCCAATCAGGTTCTGCCGGGTTCATCGTTTGTATACACATATAAGGAATCGCTGCTAATGGCTAGTAAAGACGAGACAGAGTCTAACTCATTTAAAAAGACTATTTGAAAAGCTGAATGAATACGGCTAAGCAACTAGTCTGGCAAAATGTGAACTCGGAAAGTGGTTTCTTATTTTCTCGGTTCATATACTTAAGAATCAAGATATCATGAAAACTTACCCTCCAGTAGATTAATTTTAAAAATCACATCTTTTCAGGACCCGTTAAATTCTGTCCTTGATCCATCCCTAATTATGTTGCTATTCTTCAATTGTTGGTAGATAGTCTACAAAACTGTTCACAAACACCTCACCCCAAGTCACACAATCATTCAAAAACAAGAAAGATACGCTTAATAAACAATCATTTTTATATATTAATAATAACAATAAATTTATACATTTTCGATTTTAAAATGAAATAAGTCTGTACAAAGTAGCTATAATGTGTATGCGGAAAAGAGGTATACAAAAGAGGAGGTAAGATTATGAGTTAACGATCAATGGGTCAAAGACTAATGAATATATCTCATAAATTAAAACAATAAATATATTCCAGAAATTAGTCATCATTATAATTAATACATAAATATTTTGTTAGAATTCTTTCAGTATCAGTTGTAGATTACTAAGACTTAGTTTATCAGTAGTATCCAAGATGATCCGTGCAAAAGTAAATCTATTTACAACTTTTTAGATAAGAGACATAATTACATTTTTTTTAAAATAATTAGATGCAACATGTCGTTTTTAATAGTAGGCAGTCATCTACTAATGATTAGTAGTACACAAAACACATATAACACACAATAGTAAAACAAACAAAATCAAAATTAACAAAACTAAAGCCAAGAAATCAAATCAAAGGAGACAACACAATAAAAAGGTCAAATACTACAAACAAATATACATAAGGGGCATTAATGAGAGAGAAATATATCATTAAAAATAATTTATAACTGTATTGATGCGAGACAGCGTTGTTGTTGTTGTTATAACTATGGATGTCAATATTAATAAGCGATTGATGAATGACATATATAGACAATTATTTAAAGGAATTCTGAAGTTCAATATTCACTATAAATTATGATTCAGTTTTGTATTTCTTTGTACTTCTTTATCAATTATTATTATTATTATTATTACTATTACTATTACTATTATTATTATTATTATTATTATTATTATTATTATTATCATCTAAGATATCATCTCGTGCATAATATAAATCAAGACAATTCACTCCATGAAATTGATCACGACTAATTTCTTCAATGGACATATGGGAATCTAATAATTGATAAGTATTTGTACTTTCATGATAACTGTATAAGATGAATCGAACACTTTCATCTTAATCAAAAAAAAAAAAGAATGAATAGAAATTAAACAAATTAACAAAACAGAAACGATAAATATTCATTGAGATTATAGATAATTCAATGTAATGTGATCATATGAAACTAAAACTCAATAGGATTATGGTATAAGAATTTTGATGAACAAATATATAAAAAGAAATATTTATTAACATATGCTCACTAGTGACTGGCTTCAAGAGGTATTTCCTAGAGTTTCAGTGAGAAGCAGTGACTAATGCAGTCCAATCAGGTCGGTTGTGAGATAGTAACTCACTGATGACAATGGTGGATGGGTCGCTCAATTTCGTGGATTGGATGAAGTTGGACATTAACACCGTTAGATGACGGTCGGCTCAGTAGTCTAGTGGTTAAGCGCTCACGCGCGAGACTGATAAGTCCTGGGTTCGAATCTCGCGAGGCGGGATCGTGGATGCGCATTGCTGAGGAGTCCCACAATAGGACTAAACGGCCGTCCAGTGCTTTCGGGTTTCCCATGGTGGTCTGGCTTCAATTGACTCATGATCTTAACCATTGAAATATTTATTCCTTTATACTTAACTAATATGTCTCGTCAATTTGTTATAACTGGTTGTCGTCGCTAATTGTTATATCGGAATCGTTTATTACTTGTACTTGAAAAAAAAACGAGAAACCACTGCAATTCTCACAACACGAAGTAAGAACAAGAAGACTGGTACAAATGAAGATTTATTCACTACAAAACACGACGACAACCCTAGTCGAAGATACACTCATTATTATATATTGGTTTGTACACCTATTTTGATTATTAATTAGAATAAAATCACATAAATGAAAAACAAATATCCAGAGCTATAACGAACGATGTCATGCTGAGCATAGTCCATGTTAATTGAATACAAGAATATTATATCTTAAACAATCATTACACTCAATTGAATTAATATTATACCGAATGAATTATCATACTGGATAAACAAAATAAATATTATACTGAATAATCATCGAGTTCAATTTTTCTTTAAAAAGACGCCAACAATGTTGCACAAAAATCACAATAAGTAAAAGAATGCAATTTTTCTTTCTTTTTCAATTCCCTCTTATCATTAACAGTTTGCGTTACTGAATATAAATTAAATTATGAATTAAATTCAATCGGTGTTGTTTACTTGTATCTTCTCATTGTTATTTAGGACTGCACAACTGATCAGTCTCTTGATGGTATATGTGCATCCTGTGCGGACTGCCTCACAATATTGCCTTAGGTCACAAGCTTTATAAACAAAGATGGATGGTGACTAACAGTGAAATCCAGGACACGCGTTTCGTCCTATTTGGGACTTGTCAACTGGATGTACCTGCATCTCAAAGTTTATGAACACTCTGGGACTCGAACTCAGTACCGTTCGCTTCAAACTCTATCGCGTTATCCAATTAGCCACTGCTTGTGCAATGGGGTGAATTAGTTTGAATATAATATTAATTTGATTTTTCAGAGATTACCAATTTTGTCTTGGTTTTGTTATGTTAAACGAAGTAACCAAAACCTAATTTTTAAGAAAAATATTATTGTGTATAAAATGGATGAGAAAATGATCGTTAAATAGGAAACTATAATTTTTCTACTAAATAATCCTTTTATAATTATTATTAAGCGAGAAATGGACTTAGTATAATATGTATAAATATATATCGTTTTATATGATCATCGAACAAGTAGTTTCATTTTTTTTAAATGGTCATTATTTTTACTGATCAACTACTAAGTAGTAGCCAATTTCATTTCTGATTAGTCTCCTTTAGTACAAATCAGATTCGACAGACGAAATTTGAATTTGATCGCTAGTCTAATAGGCTTAATATCGAGTACACTATGTTTTGATTTTAAGTGGTTAGAGATAATAAGTAGGACACCTTGAACCTAGGTTTAGTGCGTATCGGTTCTCGTCACAACGAGGTGTACTTGCAATTCGGAAGGAGATTATGATTCTTGGTGAAATTGAGCTTTACATGAGATCAATTTAAGATCAAATAAATCAGTGGTAACGCCTCAGAAAGTGAAACTGATTGACATAGATCAGAATCTATCAAGAAGCATCCTTAGCAGAATGTATGACATAAAATGAAGTAAAGTCAATATGACCATATATAATATTCTAAATCAAGACAAAATCAAATAAATATTTAAAAGAATAGAATAGTTGAACTATATTTTTAAATTAACTAAGATAATAAGTCATTTTATTCATACAATAGTAAAGATTATATAACTATGACTGCACTTACCAGATACTTCTCTGTTTATTCTTTGAAGATTAATACGTACAGTTAAATATCTACATAAATGATCAACTAAATTGGAGGTGAATAAGAATAACAATAAAGAAATAAACTGTAGCTAGGAAAGGATTATGTTGAAAAATGTCAAAATTAACTTATAAATTTCAGTTTTATTTCAATGAAACGGCTTAATAGTTTACTCTAGAGACTGTGTCTAATACAGGATTGGTATATCAAACAGTAATTTGCTCTTAATAAATATATGGCTGTAAAAAGCATCATAAGAAGATATGGATGATTTATTAGTGTCTGGTCAACATCTTTTCGAGATAATACTTACATCTGATAAAACCATTGAGTAGGTTTGGTTGAAGAGGTACGAGACACATCTCCAACCAATGCCAAAGCTAACGTGCTATACTAACCAGCGTAGAAGTAGACTGGGTAAAGATTACTTAAGACCAACTCATAACAAGGCATAATTCTATGACATCTGTATATGTGAATAATGTTGGGAAGTGTTAACATTTTGATTGAGGTCTATGAGGTAAAACCTTAAGTGACATAGTCTAAAATCGATGGCAGTAGGGTAGATGTAAACCTTTTTTGTATTGCAGTACACATAAACAGAACCCTACTCTTTCTCATTTATCTCAATTAATAACTTTCAGATGGATAGTCCATGAGTTGCAAATTAACAACAAAAAGAATGTAATCATTCGCGTTATAAGTTATTTATACATATTTTTATCAGAGCAAAACGTAACTAAATGTAAATTATTGATGCCTGTTTACAATATAAGACATACAAATTCGTTTACATGGCTTGAATTCACACTATAAATGTGAAGGATAGTGATGCGATCCGGTTAACCAAATCGAATTTGGTGGAGCGGTGTACAAATCTATGATGTAGGGTCAGAAATCAAAGACTAACAACTGAGCTACCGATTACTTAGGTTTGGGTGAGCAGGTATTATTATAGTTATTATTAGTATCTCTCAATCAAGAGTATTACTCAGTATCTGTGTACATAAACCTGTACTTGATAGACAAGTTACAAATAAGACAGAAATAGTAAATTAATAAAAGTTATTAAATGTAGATACTGTAAGGTACGGCTAACCTGTAGTTATTGTCGGAGCTTTAAGATATTTGATTAAACCATTTCCTTGATCATTGTAATTACTATTAGGGTTATTATTACCATTACTACTGTTAGCATTATTGTTATTACGATGTCCTGTTGATGTAGATGGACTACATGAAGTAGATGACACCATAGCAGTGGAAGTGGTATACTGCGAAGAATAACGTGGATGTGGTTTCAATAAAACTTCAATTTCAGGAAATACAGATGGTGATAACATAGATGAAGTTGAATTATTATTATGCAGAATACTACTATTATTGTTATTGTTATTAATAATACTACGATCCATGGAACAATTGTATTGAGTATGAGGATGATTTGAATCACCAGCACCGCCAGCAGTTGTAGTGAACATAGAAGAAGTAGCTGATGTATTATTACGATCATGTAAAACTGGTAAATCGGATACAGAACTATTTTCGCCAATTGAATTTGTATCCATTCCACTTTCCGTATCGGAATTATTAGTTAATTGATGCGATGTAGATGAGACACGTCGTGTTGAACAAGCACCATTACTGATAAACTGAAGAAAAACGGAATTACCAACATGATAGAGAATCAGAAATAAAACACAGATATTAAATAGACAGTAATGTTAGGATTAAAGAAAGTTAAATTATTTTCATTATTACTATTGTAAAATAGTTATTGATACGAAATGATGGAGATTTGCAGTTCAAGGGGATACTTTTGGTGATATTCACATTGTCTAAGTTGGAGGGTTTAATCTCAAAGTTTTCAGTATCGATCTGAACAACATTAACAGCGCCTAATTCAAGTAGAAGTGAAGTAGGGCTCTGATGATATTGTTTAGAATGATAATGAAAGGTCGCAAATATACTATCCAGCACAGAAAATGAAAAACCACAAAAAATTTTTTTGATTTTCAGTTGTCTATTAGAATCCAAGTAAATCCAGCTGACGATTCTGATAAGATTTTCTACAAAGAAAGGTGTATCCTGTAATATATTGCTAACAAGCATTAGAAGAATGAAACTCACTGTGGTAATATCGAAACACATGCGCAAAAAGCCTAAGACGTACTAAAAGCCAATCAATTTCCGTCTAGTTAATTGATAACAAGGAAACTTCACCAACTAATAACTGGTTTCGGTTATTAGTTCGCACAGACGATAATACTTAAGCAACTAAGTGAGTTTTAGGCATAAGACGAAACTGAACCAGAGGAGATACCAGTCATGTTGTGTTTAGGACAATTACTAATGACATTGTAAGACGGTCAAACCACGATATACTATCAATCCATGAGGTCAATGGATGTTGGCCTGAGCTATGATGATAAGTGCAAACTATACAGTATGGATCCACATGATAATCGTGATCAATGATTAGAGCTCGTAGGGAACTTGATTTAAAATCGGTCTCAGTATCACCAGTGGCTTGGGAACTTTAACCGACTCAAGTCTGAATGATGTTCCAATCTGATCAAAACTGAATGAATCCCTTTCTAGAAAATGTTATTGCTTTTAAAAAAACCATGCTCATATTTTCCAGAATACTTTATTTTGTCCTCCTTTCAAACATTCTAACTTTATATCTACTTTACATGCCACATTATTCACTGTACCACAATCATTTTCGGAATTTTATTTATTTATTCCGTCTCCAGTAAATGACCCATTTCCCCTAGTTTTCAAAAGAAAGCGAAGAAACGTTAAAGCCGTATTGGCCTACTAACAATTGTCATCAAACACTTTTACAGAATTAACGTAATTCAATCTGAATAGGCATATGATAATTAAAAGTAGCTCAGTAGTGACTTACTTCAAGATCTTCTTGAAGTTCTAGCAAAAAGTTATAACTGGTAGAGTCCAGTTATTTTGAAAACGAAACAGTTGGTACCGATAGCATTGGATTGCCATCGCATCATGTTGTAAGTTAATAAAAAATAGGAATTTTACCACTGAGCACAGACATAGTGGTTCTAATAGTTTAAACCTGAAAGCCCTATGCTCATGGGTACGCACTGCTAAGGAGCTTCATACTGAAAGGAAATATTTGTCCAGTCCTCAATTGTTTTGAATAGTACTCCAAGTGAGATCGATCTGTGATAACTACTATCTACAAATCAAACCAATCTCTACAAAGCCCCTTCAAAAAATAAAACTTACATTTGACGGTGTTTCTTCTTCACTTATTCCAGCATCTGTATGTACTTCACTTGTTCCGCCATTACCAGCATTACTATTGACTAGTGTTTGATTACGTCCAGTGTTGGTTGAATTTCGTGATCTACTGCCATTACTACTATTGGCAGTAGTATTGTTGTTGCCATTTAAGCCTAATTGTTGTTCCAGTGATCTTGTCAATGCTGCACTTAAATGTTGACGATTTAAACGTGCTAAAATCTTATCTTGATGTGCTTCATACTCCTTTTTTGATTGATGATAAAAACCAAAAAATGAAATAATTACTAATGAAATGAAACTAAAAAGACAGTTTATATATTGATTAAACCAATGAAGAGTAAAGAAAGACTCTTACATTATATTAAAACACACACAAATAATTAAATAAAATTGCAAGTTCTGATAAATTCTTAACAGGTTCTACGACAGATATTAATACACTCAAATTAATGATTGAAGATGGATAGCCGATTTGAGCCAAGTACATTTTTTATTAAAGTTGTATAGTGGATAATAGTGAAATGCAGAATGTGTGTTTCCTTCGATTTAGGACTTATTGGTTGAATGTAACTACATCTCAGTGTTGACGTTCTCACAAAAACTCAAGCCCAGTGCCTTTTGCTTCAAATTTTCACTGAAAGCCACCATTAAACTTTAGCATTTCAAATATATCGTTAAAACAGCTTAATTACAATTCCGAATTTTTTGTCCATTTTTTGGAAGAAAATGTATTTTATTTGCATGGGTTTACATTTTCAGGCTGTTGATATGTTAGAGACTATAACTGATCAGTCTCTATTGGTGTACATGCATCGTTAGTGGATTACCTCGATATTGGTATTTGGTCACAAGTTTTTGTTAATCTTTTCGTTTTTAAAAAAATTACATGAAATGACACAGGCTAACTAGAGATTTGTTTATAAACAATTTGATGAAACACACTTAGTCAATCATATGAAAAAAAGAGAATATATGTGAATATGGAATGACTTTTTAGCTGTTCTACTTACAAAGAGAGTAGATAGACCTATCAAAAAGAATATCCATCCATTTGCTCCTTCAAGATACTGGAGCCCATGTGCACCATTGGTTTGGAATCAGGGTTTCCCCACTCCCGGACATTCGCTTTTCGTCCTCTCGATTTCGTGAACAACACTCGCGCCACGAGAAGGCAGTGAGTAGGACTTCCGTGAAAGAGTCTATATACGAGTGGCCATGTGATTGCGTTTCGAGAGGGAGAGCGGACTCTCCCCACTTTCGGCCGTACCAGGGCATTTGGGGGCCTTCAGCTTAAGGCAGAGAGGATTCCCCTGACAGGTGGCATAAACGCATGGCGGTGGAAGCATTTTTAGAAAGCAGACTTTCTCTACTTTTGGCCGTACAAGAGCATGAAAGATCGTGAAAACCTTGCAGTATAATTTGGCAGAGGGTTAGTTAAGGCAATCTAGTTAACATGGACTACACAACACTATTCACCCATATTCAATAAAATATCATGTTAAAAGTAAACCCAAAAAAGTAGTCAGGCCTTAAAATCTTTAAAAATTAAAGTGTGGCCATTCAAATCAAAAATATTAAAGATTTTCACCTACGATAATCACAAATAACTGATTAAAATTTAATAAATAGATAATATTTAGGCTGAACATTACAACATGTATTATTGTTTAGATTTGTATAAAAATCGTGAAACAATCGTCAAATGTTTATTTCACTCTGATATTTAAAGAGAACACACAATTAATTCCTATTTTTAGTATTATTTAGTGACAAACTACACAATTCTGAAGTCGACTACGAGTCACATTTTTTAAGTGCTAGTGATACCAGATGGTCGCGCAAACCGATATACATGGAATATTGTTAAGAAAAACAACTTTACGAGTTAGGTGCTTTAAGCTCTAGCTTTCTACACTGATATAACCTACAATATACATACAGTAAAGAAATTATGAAAGGAATTGGAAATGAGCATTACTTGACGACTTGGATAAATTTTTGAAATTAACGCATCAAAATTTGGATCTCTTCTTAACGATCTTTTCGACACCAACTTTTTACGACATGTTGGACATTCTTTGTTGCCATTACGAAGAGCGGTGATAATACATTCAGAGCAAAAACGATGTAAGCATTCTTTCGTTGTCATAGTCACTTTTAATATATCCAAACATATTGGACACATTAGTTCACTCTTTAAGCTTCGTGGACTAACAGCAATAACTGTTCCATCGGTAATAGGCTCTTGTGGTTTACGATGTAATTCATACAAAGTAAGCTCCCAATTTTTCGAAGCATTCTCAGTACTCATTCCTAAAATAATAATAATAATAATAATAATAATAATAATAATAATAATAATAATAATAATAATAATAATGATAACTAAGAGTAATATGCATGCATACAGTTTGTAATAAATAAGAAGGTATGGGATTTCGAACTCAACAGATATTTGAGCAAAGAATTGTTTTTTATAACTTCATCATCAAGCTCTACATTTACAAACCCATAATTACTGTATTACAATGGTCAAAATATGTTTTATTCGAATTATTCGTCACTTACACATTAGCGTACTTGGGTTTAAGCAACACTAGAAGTATGAGAACTATTGATACTATTCAGTTGCGCAATTCAAAATAAGTAGAGTGGAGCCCAAACCTGTGACCTGGTGTCTGAAGGTCGGACGCTGTAACTATTGAGCTGCCGATGACATAGTCCTTATGCCCATGACATAGTTCTATTTGGTGAAGACGCTGACAAAATGCAGTCTTCTGACCACTATAAGCAACAATGCAAGCATGTTCGGAACTCGATTCTCCCCCTCGAAATGCAAAAATGGGTGACATCGACACCCCAACTAATGATAGGAAGTGAAGAAAATGAGCGTGTCAACCGCTTCCTTTGGGAGTCTCATCAGCCCTTTTGGTTTGGTGTGTGACAAAACCTCAGCACGGATACAGACAGCTCGACTAGCTTTTGCCAACTTGCGTCATTTATGGTGTAGGCGAGATATCCGTCTAGCAACCAAAGGACATGTTTACTGCGCAGCAGTTCATTCCGTCCTACTTTATGGCAGTGAAACATAGCCGGTAAGAGTAGAGGACACTCGTAGGTTACTAGTATTCGACCATAGGTGTCTTCGAAACATTGCTCGTATATCCTGGGGCCACCGAGTAAGTAACACAGTTGTTAGGAAACGAGTACTAGGTAATATTTACAGTTAGTGGTTAGGATTAAGAGTCAGATATCAGGTTTTCATCACAAACTGACATCAGCTATAATGCTAAAACTCTATTTAACCAAATGGATGAGTGAATTTTGCGCCAAAATTTAAGATCTGTTATCGTAAATCTGACTGGTTCGTCCATAAATTATAGTCTCGCCAGAAATTGTTCAAAAAATGATTCAAACTCCAAAGATTTGTGTCTAAGTATAGTGAACACTTATTTAACTTGTAAACGTCAAGATATTTAGTGTCGAGATCTCTCATAAGTTAATTAGCTTGTATCACACTGGTATTAAACATAGTTGAGAAAAGAATCACGCATTGGTATATTAGATTTTAATTACCGATGAGATGATGGTGAAGGCTTGTTTCTCAGGAAAAAGGTCAAGAGATGGTGTGTTGTTTGACCTCGATGGTCTAATAATGAATATTTTACTGTCTCTCCAGGCAACATCATTAGCATATACTTTAATAAGTGAGATACTGAAACTTCTTTACAAGTGAACAACTCGTTCTGCTGAGATGGAATTTGACTGACTTTTTTATTGCTCGAATATCTTTTTTAATGCCTTCTCTAATAACGTCATCTTTGACCTTACTGGGTAACAGATCATCTATGGTGATGGCCGAGAGCGGGGTGGGTTCGCCCTCCCTCTCGAAATACTCTCACACGGCCACGCGTATACAGCCTCTGCCAGGGAAGTCCTACTCACTGCCTTCTCGTGGCGGGGGTGTTGTTTACGAAAATGAGAGGACGAAAAGCGAATGTCCGGTGCTTTAACCGGATTCCAAACCAATGGTGCACATGGGCACCAGTATCCTGCGGGAACAAATGGCATATGAACCAATTTTCGGTCACCGGCTACCATGGGACTGCATCTCCTTACGATGCTCCACTGCCTTGTGGGTTAGACCTTTAGGTCAAAGGCTCGGGGTGTGGCCCCCTAAGATAACCACCTGGTTCGGTCTGGGCACCCGGGCAGTAACGCAGCCCACACGCAATTAATGAACTGAAATTGTGTGGCGCATATATGTTTGGCGCACTCCTGTACCAATATATATGTGTTCAAATAAAATAAAATAAGATAGGAGAATTAAGCTTACTTGAGAATTTAAGGGATGTGCTATGAATCTGCTAAATATATATCTGTCGTTTATAAATAATTAAATGATCTAACAAATCCACTTACCTAATGTGTTGACTCAGTTGGAATGGATTGATGATAAAAGGAATCCTGATCTCGACACAGAAAAGTTACTTGTCTTTTCCAAACTTGAATGAATTTAGACTCAAGTAGTTATCTAAATGCTCATTTAAAGTATGATATTTATTACAGCTGTCCTTCTCATGGTACTAGGACTGTTGGGAATAGAAAAAGCAAAAATACTATTAGTACTGCATAATCAGCCATCGAAGTATGGTCAGTGTGTGTGAGAATAACAGGTACTAATGAGATTATGCACCGGAATGACCTTTGGGGTAGAAATAGAATATAAGCGGCATTATAGTGGCCAAATTGGTTCATTACGCTATTTTGCAAAGTCGATGTGGTAAACTAAATTGTGGAAAATTCCAAGTCTTCTGGCTATTGCTTTTGGAATATCGGAATAGAGAATTTTCCGACAATAAGTTATTACGCAGAACCTGAAACAGACTAATGCGTAACATCATTCTAAATTACAACGAGCATTTTTTAAACTGGAAATCTTGGAAAGTGATGTATTTTGGATGCTCTTCATTAAAAAAACGGTCGGGATATATGAAGTAAATGGTATATCCTGGATACTCATTCAAAGATTTTCAACTTCATGAACAATAACTAGAAGTACCTTATTAAAGCTTAAGGAAAATTGCATAATCTGTCAAAATCCAAAGCATGAGGAATTATTAGGAAAGACATATGGGTATATCATCATTCATAGAAAGTGACTTAGCCAAATGTCAGAAGTATAGCTGAAAACTTGTTACTGTTTGGAACGGCAGATGCCTATGCAGTTTAATGGACCGATCCAGTGTGTCAAATGCGAGTTATATTACCGATGACGAAAGGTAACTACAAGTTATTAGATAGTCCAGGATCAAACAACTCGATGCATCACTTACCTCTTTATACATGTAGCATTGTATTCGATGAGTTCAACCACGAGATGTGGCTCAGAATCAGTCATAGTGGAAGAGGTACATTCACTTTATTTTTTCCCGAGTATTTAGCTTTAAAGCTACTTCTTACATTTTATTCCTCAAACTCACCTCTTACGAACTGCATTGACCAATGTTTGTTCTTTTACGCTGTTATTGCTACTAATATTCTTGCTCTCTTAAAATTCTCGATAATGTTAATGTGGTATAAGAACTCAGCTTGACGGATATTTATTTATTCGAACACATAAATATTGGTACGAAGGGGCACGGAATACATATGCGCTACACAGGTCACTTGATTCGTGTGTGAGCTGTGATACTGCCTGGGTTCCCAGGCCGAAACAGGTGGTTCCCTTAGGGGGCCACCCCGGAGCCCTAGACTTGGTCTGACAGATATTTGCGTAGGGTTTTATGACTGACCGACCGTAACTAGTTCATGAATGCAGATTACTTTAATATCGAACTGCAGAATGCTGATAAGTTGAGGCTAGAAACTTTGTCATTAATACCCAACGTTCCCGCATATACCGCTCTGCCTACTCTAATTTTGATAGCCTATCAGTCAGTCAGCTACAACGTTGGACCAGGCATATATATGCATCGGTCCAAGTAGCAAAACGTTATCTCGTTTTGTTAATTTATTTCATGGTGTGCCCAGAAGTAAATGCTACTATAAAAACAACAAAACCCATGAAAAACACACTTGTAGCGCAAAATACGTATGAACCGCAACACTCCAAATGAAATGTTCAAATGGTTCAAATGGTTGTGGACGGAATAGAAGAAGCTTACGCTTAACGGGCTTCCGTGTCTAGCAGTAGTAGACCACCAATACATCCAAAGGAAACCTAGGTATACTAATGATAACAGAGGAAAAAGAAATTAGTAAACCATGGTAAGATATTATCCTTAGTCCTTAGGAATATGTCAAGTTGCCTCCTAAAGGACTCCTGCGAAATTGCTTGGACTAGACCAGCCGGCAGAGTAGAAGTTGTGTCTACAGTCCGTTCAGATGTGTTGTGTTTCTACTTTCTGGATGTTACCCCTTAATTTTGTATTTGAGCTAAACTTAAGTAGGTGTTTAAAGGGATGTCCAGAAGTGTCAAGGATATTGTAAGTCATTAAAAGGTTACCTCTAAGGCACCTATAGCTTAATGAGTAAAGATTTACCGATTAGAGGCGCTCTTCCTAAGGCTTGAATTTGAGTCCGCGGACTGATTTCGTGGCTCACCTTTGGTTACGCTCCAGAGTGTCCTTATCCTTTTGGAGTGGGGTAGGAAATGCTATGTTTCCGTACTCTAAATGGGGACGGATAAAACTAATGATTATATGGAAAGTTCTTCCGTCAAACTGTCCAAAAATGCGCTTCAATGTTACCAGTGCAAGGTTGGCTCGGAAGGCATTTTTGTCACAGTTAGTGTAAGACTTCAAATCGCAGAGTACCAGCACTCCTAAATCTTTTTCGATTTGGGATACTTCTAGAGAGGAGTTTCTTAAGTTGTAACTGTAGTCTGCAACATGTCTCAAATGTACTACCTTACACTTTGAAGTATTAAGGGCAAGTCCGTTCGAGTCAGATCCTCTTGAAGTGCCAGTGTGTCCTCTCGGTTGCATATCACTCCAAAGTTCCACATCATCACTAAAAAGTAATATGTCAGACAATACCTGTTGTGGAAGATCGTTTATATAAATCAAGAGAAGAAGTCCTAGTACTGAACCCTGTGGGGACCCCACTTGGACATTGCATAGCCTGAGAGAAAGTGTAGTCAACCCTGACCCTAAAATGTCGATTTTTAGATATGAATTGATCCAGTCAATTAGAGGTGATTTGATACCCAATCGTTTGGGCTTATTGATAAGACATATATGGTTGACACTATAAAACGTTTTTAAGAAGTTAAGGTAAATGACGTCAAACTTCACCTTGCGATGAAGGATGGTTGTGCATCTGTCCATTGCAGTCACCAGGTTGGTTATGCAAGAATGACTCTTCCGGAAATCATGCTGTTGGGGTGAAAGGAAGTTTAAGGATAATTAGTAGTCGTGCTTATCGTCGCATATCAGTGGCCCCATGATTTTTGGAGGTATAGAGAGAAGAGCCATCAGTCGGTAGCTTGAATGTTCGCTGCGTCGACCTCCTTTGAAAATTGGTGTGATGTGAGCCCGCTTCCAAATTTCCGGTAGTTGTCCTCGGCTTAGCGCGTGTGGGAACATCACGCTAAGCGGTGTTGTCAAGATTGGGGCTGCTTCCCTCAGTATAGCAGCATGAACCATATACTGACCATGAGAAGTGACTTTTGTTAGGTGCTGCAGTTTCCGGTACACCAAGTCAGCCCTCAGGTTCACTTCGGAAAGTCCTGTGCAGTTGCAAATAGAGCTTTCATCAATATAGCTGATGTGTGTTGGTTGAAATGTCCGAGAGTATTGTTCAGTCAAAAGGTTAGCGGCATCGCCGTCGTTATTGGTTAGGCCATTAGGACCTAGTAGTTGAGAAACTCTTGTTTTGGCCTGTCGAAGAGAGGTTGCATAACGGAATAAGCTTTTCTCATTGGAGACAAATTTATCGATAAGCTTTTAATGTTACTGAGGCTTGTCTTCTCTTTTCGCCTTGGTGCATATGTCTGTACTCGCCGTTGTTATCAGTTCGTTTGTATTCTGCCTAATAGTGCCTTTTGCGACTTAGCAAACGAAAAGTGCGGTTCTTGAGGAAAGTAGGTTGCTTGTAGATTTTGGGACCATTTGAAGAACAGACTGCTCGATGTCAACAGTGGGCTTCCTGTAAATGACTCCAACTAGACAACTCGAGGTGGTAGACAGCCTTACTGAGCACCATATGTATTCATCAAGCATGATAAACTATTGGTTGTGCACTTGATGTGCCTCTAGGCAGTTACCCCCCAATTCCTGTTTTTCTGGCATTGCGAAGCAAAGACATCCTAGCTAGCTCCTCTTCCGTAAACTGAGAAGACATCCAAGTTTCAGATAGTTCTATCACATGAGCATTAGTAACATTGTTAAGATTACGTAACTCATCCGTTTCATTTGGTAAACTCGCGGCGTTCATGTGCAGGCAATTTATGCTTTCATTTTGGAACATGTGCGCTTCTCATCCCTGTTTGTCTGTATGAGCCTTACTTGAATGGGCAGGCAGCCTACCTATACAAGGTTTGCCGAGTTGATAGCCCCTATCCTTTACACGTTTTCTTATGATCAAGACAGTTCAGAAGTAAGAGTGGTCAGCTCCAACTTGCATTTGTGCTTGATCTTGGCGTCATGTGGTCTATCCGGATGCATATGGATTCTAGTTGGCAACCGACGTCTGTTGGCAAGGAATGCTTTCAGAGTTGCAGAGTTGCAGGATAGGGAATTTATCCTCACTAACCTGGGTCTAGAATCTCCGTCCTTCTTGGCTAATCCCATCACTTGTTGAGTCAGTATGTCTTTAAGCTTCAAGGATTGTTCGATGAATTTCCATTCACTAATATCAGAGTTTGTGTGAACAGGTTTCGTGTTTTCCGGTACACCTTGCACAATTATATTTCTTCTGCGAGATTCTTTAGGGATGTTCTCGATGAGATTGCGCTCAGAATACGGTATGTCATGTAGTATTCCTACGTTCCCATAAGATTTCAGTAAATGACTAGCTAGTAGGATATCCTCTAAGTCGGTGGCATTGGTAAGTGCTACACGAAGTAGCCTCGAATGATTTTGATGCCTAGAGTCCTTTCACCGAGTGAGCCGTGTAACCGTCAGAGGCTCTGTTCTGGGAAGCTTCTTGTTTAACTCTCCTCAGAGAATCCCGTCATTTTTATCCTGCAAACTGGAGAGGAAATCAGGGCTGTCGTTAAGGTTCATGATTATAAGAGAATCGTCACGAACCTTTATTGTTTTCCCAGGTTTTCCGGGGCGTTCAGGTTCAAGACCTTGCTGTTTGGAGGTCGAAGTGCGCTTCCGATTCCTAGGCTCTTTGATGAGCGGACGAACATTCCTGGGGGTAGACTGTGCGACCAAGTCGCCCGTTCATTTCCCTACAGTACTTAGGATTTTCAGCTTCTTAGACGCTGACAACTGGTCCTTTTTAATTTTGGTAACAGGAATCCAGTCACATACAGAGTTCTTGGGAACCACCGTTGCATTTAGGGACCCTGTGTTCGGAGGACCAAGTCTGCTGAGGGAGTCTATTAACGTCGATGTTATGATGGCGCTGAGTTTCAGCATGTTACCACCAGTGTTATTACATGCCCCATCGATAGTAGCGCTGTCGAGATCCCTCTTCTTGTTTTCATTGCGCGCTCTCATTTGTCTACCCGTTTTATGACTGTCTTTTTCCAAGTTTGCTGACAACTTATCCCTGTGCAATGGTGTTACTCAGCAAAACTTCAGCATCCGTGTTGCAGATCACACATACTTACCTATAATCCGACTTACTGAGTCGGTTGTAAGCAGTTGCTGTGTGATCTGTGCACACTTCATGGCCTTTGCAGTTTTTACACTGTATGCCAGATGTAACAGCAAAACGGCGTTCATGTTGTTTGTATGAATTTTTCACGATTATAACGACGTGAACTGTTTTATAGATGCTATCAAAAGACTAAGACCGTGAAAAAGCAGTAAACTAAAAACAGGCAAAAATTGATAAAAACGGATTACGATGAAATGAAACTAGCCTTTGCGTGAAAAACTAAAAAAAGAATAGTGAGCTGAGGCAAAACCACAGTTATCTATTAAATTGGGTGAAACTTAAAAATGTAATTTACCGAACGTATGGCTCAGAATAGATTCTCTAGATCAGAAATCGTACTATAGTTGTGTAAGAACACAACAAAAGTTTGGGAAGTTCAAATCACATTAGGACTAAACTTCCCATTCGAAAAGCGTCCGCGTAAGTTATGTTCTTGGTTGTCAGCCTCTAGTTGTAAGGATGATAAGTCAGCCAATCTATATTAATCCTTATAATTCTCAGTCCCGTAAAGATCCAATCATACTTTAAATGTACTAACAGATATTGACCGCTTTAGTGGAGAGTTCAAAGAATTCACTACTCCATGACGAAGCCACGTAACTCTAGATGTAGACGTCTTGATCTCGGTTTTTGAAATATCTTATCAGACAGTCAGTTCTAGGAGGAAGGAAAAGATAAGACATAATAACACCAAGATCATCTATCTGTTTGCGGTAAGTCTACAGACAAGATCACGCTATTATGGTGATGCAGGCTACAATATAGGAGGTTACACAAGTTGATATTTTATCAATTAAATTGGTCATACAACTAGGAGGGAATAATAACCCTCATATATGAATGTAAAATATACTAGTGAGGCTTTTGTTGTCAATATAAGAGTTGGCGCGGTTTTTGAAGTTTGCAGAGATAAATATAGAAAACCGATCTGGAATGGACAGTACACGAATTTTTACAGCTGAGTCCCGCTGAGTGGAAAAAGGAACTTAATCCACTCTTCATCTTCAAGGATCAGGTGAATATGTTCTACTGACACAATAGATGAGGAACTATTTCAACTTCGAAAGACTCTCATTAGAAACGGTCATTCACCGAGATTCGTCCATAGCAACTTAACACCTAGACTTCATCATAAAAAATCATCTACAGTACAGAAGAAAACATTGTTTATGAATATGGAATTCAAAGGAGATACGGCTGTTGAGATTTTGAATAAACGGATTTCGAAATCGTGAAATAAAACGTTCTAGTCAGCTACGCTCCGTATTGTTTTCACTAGCCGGCTTACCATCTATGGATGCGTTAAGGATAATGTTATGACCCTGGATACCTTTTACCCCGTTGAAACTTTGTTATGACTTTACCTTGATCTGTTTAGTCTAGATTATGACCTTGACGCGATAGGCTGAGCGGTTTAACCTTGAGGCTATTTCGCGTGAGTTCGAGATGGGGTAGATAGAAAACTATTCTAGAACCTGATTGGCTGGCAAGCACGCAAGAGAGAGAAGAGAAGACAGCTGGAACACTCTGAATTCTGAATTCGGATTAGTGCGAAAAGGTACATGAATAAATAAGTTAATATCCTGACCACAACGTACGATAATTTGGGAAAATACAGTTATGTCCAAAGCTGGGAATTAGGGTAGAAAATAAGGTGCAAAATATTATGTTTAAATTACAACAGTTTCGGAACAAAAAAGGGTATGGCAATGAATGATACATCGAACGAAAGCTCATGTTCTGTAGAATAAAATAGGGACAAAAATAAATATAAGCGTTTTACAAGGTTTGAATGAAATGAAATAACGTCCCAAGAAATAGCTTTCGTAGTTTGTCTGAGCTTCTTATTTCCCTGTTCACAAAAGATAATCTTGCGCTTTTGGCCACAGCAGTGTACATCTATACATTTACTTGCTCATATGGGGCAGACTACATTGGCTGCACAAAGCAATCACTTTCCAAGCACATCTCAGAACATTATCCGGCATGGTTTTTGAAAGGAGAATGCAAATCAATTACCAGTTCAATACAGGAACATTTAATCAACTGTGAACACATCGCTCCAGAGGAGACTTCTTTCGAAATAATCTTCACACGGTCTAAGGAATTGGATCGAAGGGATGTCGAATCAATAGTTTATGGATTGTTGAGACATAGGCAATCCACGAACTCAAGCCCGAACTCGGCGTGCAAAGACGACAGGTCCAACCTCACACTTCCTTGGTCTTAAATTCCCTTTTCTGGCCTGCTTTTGATTTCATAATAATTGTTACTTCTTTTTTTATTTTTTTAGAATTAGTATTTTGTAACTTTAGACGGTAATCAGTTGTTATTATTATCGTTCGGCAATTTCCCTTGATTATTATTCAGTTATTATCATGAAGTTTAATTTTTTCACTTTTCTTCATATCTGTCAAGTGAACAATTGCCCTTCAGAATTCTGACCCGTTAATCATTTCCATCCTTTTTTCCTCCTCTTGTCCGCTGATTATTGCGTTATCTCAGTTGATAATAAGACTCTCGAATGAATTTATGCTGAAACATTTTCTATCCTCCTACAGGCATTTATTTACCACACAATTAAAATACAAATTTACAGCTCTAGTAAGTGATTTCGTTGAAAAGAAAATTTTCCTCGTTGAATTCTTATTATATATTCAATTCGTGGATTTTTCATCTCAAATATATATATATATATAAACTCTAACACGAGCTGGCTTACAAACACGATACCTTCAGTTAAACCTATTTCCACTAGACCTCAGTCAACTCACATTTCCGATCTGCCTGCCTTAGGGTATAGTACGCAGGATTTTGTACGTCACGATTGATTGCGATGACCTCTCTAAATGGCACATGAAGGAGCCTTCAAAGTCCTTCGTTGTACACCTAAGTGCTATATCATTGATGAGAATGGAACTAACGATAACATCAACACTGATCGTCTAAAAGCCGCGTATTAAGGAGGATACCTTAATAATGTTGATTTTCCTCCCGTACAGTTGAATGACACAAGCCCCACAATTACTATATCTTACCCGATAATCAACAGTCACAAAGAAACGTCAGTAGTATCTGACATCTGAACTAAACCAATGCATTATGGAAGAAAAGTAAGTTTTCCGGAACTCTTGAACAGTTGCTGCACGTAAGACATGACATTTTGTTTCATCAAGATTTTTGTTGTGTTTAAAAACAAAACAACCAAGAAAATTTCTACTAATATGCCTAATATATACAAATACATATTTCCTAAAGGGAAAATCCAAAAGATTAATCGTGCGAAAATTGTCTCTAATTTATTGCACGTCAGCAGAATGCATGTGAATCCGTTTGTTTTCCTTTTTCTCTCATTTCGTGTGTCTGAGAGAGTACGAGTGTAATTCAGCATGAGCATACAATTTCTCTTCTATTTCACGGGAGGGCTGGAAAAATTGAAAATACCTACGAAGTTTACGATGAATCGAAATTCGCACTGACATTTGTTCATCGATATTATATATCACATGACCCCTTGTATTAGGGGAAGACGGTCAGACGCTGTTGAACATAGCGAGCTATCAGGGTGGTGTCTGCCAGTGGCAAGCGCGTTAAACCTAAACCTCTGGCGAACCACGTCTTGGGGTCACCCCTACCACACAAGTGGGGTGGCGTGAATTGTAGTGATAAATCACCAAAAATAACTAGTTCCGTAAGTCTTCGACATTTGATGGTGACCTGACTAGTTTTAATGGACACATGTAGCTGAAGGTACTCGGTCACGCAACCGCACAAGATGACGAGAGTGTATACCGTGCTGTGCATCCCTCTCAACTGTTAGTCAGCTTAGATCAAATGTTCCTCGATATACCGATAGTCTTTGAAATGTATCTTCAAACTCCTTCATTTCCAACTCCCGATTTGACTGAGTTGACGCACTTCGACTATAACGGCGTTGGGTGTACAGGGTTTTTCAAACTCCGAATACTTGTGATATCCTTACTTTTGTTTTTCTGTAAACATTTCGCACTTTTCTCTCATATACAATTTATCGAGGAGATTTAGTCTGCGATAATCAGAAGAGCTTGAGAAGCCGGCTGAACTTTTCAGTCAAAATGTTTGTTACTGCCTTAATCTTCTAAGCTAACAATCCAACTGATGGAAGGTGATCAACTATACAGAATCGACTGAAGTTTGGAGAACCGACTGTGAATAATCAGTCGAATTTGCTTTCTTTATATACACAACCAAATAATCCACCGATTCATTATCTGGGCATTTCTCAAGAAGAAGAATGAATCCATTCGTAGATAAATGTGCCACTTGATGTATACTGTGACAAAATAAAAGACGCTAGAAAGTTCACAGAGGCTTTAGTCCAGCAGATGAGGCTGAACGATACAAGTAGATCTAAAGCAAATGCATAAACATAATACGAAGATTATCAAGAAACAACCTCAGCAAACGCATCCACAGAGAGAGCACTTTCTCACGTTATTAACTGAGTATTCTACAACTATTCATACCTAATTGTTAAGAAGAACCGTTTAGGGTCTCCGTACATATGAAATTGTGCGCAATAGTTTCAATACTATTCACGAGATACAATATTTAAGGATTTTGGAAAATTTATACAGGTATTAAGGTTGCGTCGATGCATTTTGAGAATCATGAATTCGTAATGGAATACGAGTACAAAACGTTATGCACGTAGCACATAGAATTCAATGGGATTCATAACCATATATCACACAGATAAATGTATAATAAACATGTTTATCCGTAGTTCATGCTGTTTGTTTAAGTAGGTTCAATAATATGCTGTTCCGGGAATGTCTAATGAAGTATATATACATCCCATGCTCCTCATTCCCGTAGCTTGGCTTGGTAAGTGTCGTAAGTTTGGTGTGATGAAACTGTGGACTAGAGTCTCATATCCCAATGTGACTGTCAAATCTCCCTCTGATACCTCTTAATTTATTTTTAATGTGGCTAACGGTTTTTCGGTTTTTTATTTTCAGTGTAACACGTCCGATGCTTAGTAGTGGTTCCATGATGGCTACTTGTATCGTCTTAACACATAACGTCCTCAGCGTGTCCAGAAATGAAGTGCGGTGACGCTTTTCATGTCTGTCATCAAGGAAACGACCAACCTTTTTGTTCATCTGTTTTGCGCGGACCCAACTCGTCGCTGAATCGCAATAGATTTCTCATACCTAAGGAATGGCAACTTTGACCGATGCATATATGTGTCTGGTCCCACGTTGTAGCTGACTGAAGAAACATTGTGGAGGTTAACTACATCTAGATGCAAGTGTTCCGATCACCTTCTGTCAGATGGTAGCTATAAATGTGAAAATAAATAGCTTGTTTGAAGCTTTCTTGGTTACGACTTATAGCTTATCTCTGTTTATGGCGTAAGTATGGTTGTCCGGCGTACTAATCCGTCACGTTAAGGCCGTCTTGGAATGGTCACATGTGGATGCTTAGTATTGCAAGTTATCCTCCTACGTGCTGTTTTCGGCTGGTAAATTTGATTGTCTGTGTCCTCATTTCACACTGTTGGGGTGGTGGTAACTTGAGTTTGACGGTTCGCTCATAAGGTAGTAATAAATACTAAGTGGGGTTATTTGGTTTTCTGGTAGCACCAAACTCCTGGCAATGTAATTACGAAAACAGGGGTCCTGTTGGCATGTTTCACAACACTTCCGTGCATCTCGGTGTCGAGATTTCCTTCGCAGTGGTCGGCTTTTTCAGTCCTGTCTCTAAAACCTTTGAGGCCTGGTGCAAGACTGCACTTATTAGTCCTGGTTGACGACAAGGTTGTCGTTTACGACGGCATAACTATGGGGAACAGGTAAACTTGACGGTTATTGTCACCGAAAAACTCGTTTTTGTTTACTATGATCCGGAAACAAGCTGATTGGCTTCAAATCAAATGGATCAGCGTAGATTTATTTCACTATTCACTACTATCATTGCAGAATGGCCTAACCAGTACTTAGATCATCTGATATAAGTGGTAATGTCTTTTCAGCAAGTGAGCCACACTCCTGTAAATCTGGAATTTTTGTTCAGTGAAGTATTTGAACATGTGTTTGGATTTCCCGTTGCATGTCCCTGCTAGGAATATTCTTAACAAACGAGTTGGGCACTGCATCTTTGTGCAGGAACAGTCGTAATATAAGAAGACAGCTTTAGCCTGCGCTTACAAACATCGAGCTTCGGGTTTATGTTTGAGGGGTGTGCGAGTGAATTTTTTTATCTTTAAGGTGACAATGTGTTAACGAAGTTCACAAGACATTCCGGTCGGGTGTGCGCTACCAATATTGATGCACAACCAAGTTACTTACAATATGAAACTGGTCCAATGATGTAGTTATCATGTTTAGTTCGGTGGAAATGTTTGTACTACACGAACAATGTCTTTTAGGCGTTGGCGATTATACACTAAGTAGGTCAAAGGTCTTGTGCACGCTAAGTCATTCTACAAGTTTAGAGTATCTTGTGGTTTTCCTTATATCGTTATATTACTTGTACATATTCAGTCTTGAGTCATGGACTGTTTAGTTTCTTGTTAATCACCTCTTTATAATGCAGTTAATCCCGAACTGGTCAGCTTAGTGGTGGTTCCTGGCTATCACTTAGATAAGATGAAAGGCTTTATTGTAGTTCATGGGTATAGAGTGAGAAAATATTGGAAATGTTCGTCATGATAACCAGTATTTAATCGACTGCCCGAAGGCTGTTCTTGATCCTTTAGATTTTATGCTGTACTTAAATGAACTTCTGGGTATCGTTAAGTTTCAAGTGCTGTGGACGTCAAAGTTTGACGAGAAGTAGCGTAGGACACTTGTGTATTCCAGGTCGGCTTAGACGTTATAGTTAGCTGGTCTAAATATTTTCACGTGCTCAATGAATACATAAAGATAAACAGGTACTGCATTTATAATGCGTTAATGCCCTTAATTCTTTCACAATGGTTTAAGGGTTATGGTGAGCCACGATCATAAGACCACAGTCCACTGCCATGTGATTGCAGCCAACAATCCTATGGATTTTAGGATAGACTCAGATATTGTTGAGCAGTTTTGAAGCATGAAATACTTATGAATGATGTCGAGTCTGATATATCCTCTCTCCCTCTTATCAAACTAGAACAACGCAGAATAGCAGGCGAGTTTGAAAGCCATGAACGAACCGAATACTCATGGTTGGAAAAATAATAATCGATGTTTCTAGACATCAGTTATTGTGTTGATGATTTGTTCATAAGTGTCCAACTAGAATCTGATTCACCATTGTATTTGGGGGTTGTGAAACTAATTGATCAACTAACCATCGGCTGGTTAAAGAATGTCAACTTTCCTCTTCATGATGGATCTGCAGATCCAGACATATGAAGAAATCATGATTTCCTCATGTCGATCATTTTAATCATGTAATTGTAGCATCACTGAATAATGAATCAATTACTTTAAACCAATATATGGCAGTCTTTGTCCGTTCAGTAGGATGAATACTGCAGTTTACATTAGCAATATTCGTTCTAAATACTTAAGACTGATGTATGGATACCTTTAGGAATCTACATTAGAAAGCACGTTCCAACTAGTGGCGCACCAATGACTAGTATTTGTAGTTGTATAACACACTAGTTAACTCACATCACGAAGCACTAGAGCCGTTAGTAAAACTGCTTATTTGGAAGGAGTGAATCCATAATTAACCAACGTATATGTATCTAGATCTCAGCGATCAGCTGCTTTTTCTCTTGAATCATGTGTATAAGGAGTGAACTGATAACATCTGTCCTTAAAAATAACAAACTACGGTATCTCTATATGATTATGATTCTAATACGAAAGACCAAATGAAATTCCAAAAGTGCAGCGAGATAATAATTATGACGATATGCAACTCATCATTTATCTTATACTTTGCGTGCATGGACAAGTGTCACATCTTAAATGGGGATTAGTACCAGTATTCATTTTAGTTAGACGTTTCTAGGCTCTAAACTGTAGGTAATTGCTCCAATCATTAGGTCTTCTGACATGATCCTCCCTATTTTATGATTCCACAACAAACACCTGCTTTTTGTGTAGAGTGCCCCACCAACCAAACTATAAGGCAGTCGATCAATGAAAACGGAATTTTGCAACTCATCCAGAAAAGCATCAGTTCGATATTATGAGGTGGCAAGAGCGGTATTTATTTTTTAGTTCTGAAAAGCGAATGTACAATTTATGATAAAAACCCGTATAAATCAAAACCTCGTGAAGAATTGTACGTAAATCTGATTAGTTCAGCTCTTCATCTTGGCCCTTTAAACTATCACTGTACGTACTGAAGTAATTTATTCTGAACTCGTAATTACACGACTGTGTACGTTGTCCCAAATTACCATTTCTTTACTCAACTGAGAATACCTCTCCCAAGCCAATCCGTAAACATTCAACTGAAGTTTTTAACGTCAAATACAGTTAGTAGGTAAAATAATATACGTTATAGCCAACGGTGACCTTGAAAACTCAGGTGTGTATTACGGGAAGTGCGATTGTGTTCTTCATATATCAGCCATAACGCTAGTTTACAAGACGAAGGTTTCATTTGTTGCTCCGTAGTTTAGATCTCCATCTTTAATAAATCACTTTGCATATGGGGTTGGTAATATCGCACTCAAGTTAATTTTTTACACAAATGAAAGCTCTAATACACTTAATTCAAGTATTGTGTTGATGTTTTTGTAATAACAATATCAACAAAGCGTCTTGCCATAGTAGATACATGTTAGGTTAGTGATAAGTACTAGTGGGAATTGCATTTCCTAGTGTCACGCTCATCGGGGTCCAACACTTTACAGCAACTGGATATCCTTTATTTGGAACTAGAACTTCATGAAACAACTAATCACAATCACAAACAACAAGAAACTCCGTAACCTATGTGCTATATAAGAATGACTACCTTAGGTCATTAATATGTGGTACGACTAGAACTGGACTGATTCCTTCTTTCGAATGAAGGGATTTTCTGGTACTATGAATTTATTGCGTATTACTATAAACTAGTTATGTCCTATATCTTCACAAAACGTAGTCTGGAAGACGCAATTGTTCCGTCTTAAAGTATCTTAAATAGGTGTCATTCCTGATTTAAACACACCTTAAGGGATACATAGTACGATCCAATAGTACATTCCTCCTAAACGTAGTTCTAAAGGTATTTAATTATACAAATATCAGAATCTATCGGAAAATTAAACTATACAAAAGCCTATCAATTATAGATACTGGTACTACTATAGCTATAGTTGACGTGATATTAAATAGAAAGGAAAATAATGACAAGCGTGATAAGACTGCACGACCCCATCCTTATTCGTAATTATTTATCGAGGTTTAACAACCGAATGTTTGCTTATAAGATTATTTAGAAGAAGAATAGACAAATTAGTAGTCTTCCATAGAATTATAAACCCCACCACACCTGCAAACATCGATTTACTTGGGTCACTGGGTAAAAACTTTTACGTTTTGCAGAGAAACCAACCAGAGTTAGCTTATCAAAGGACAGGTAGATATCAACAACGTAGAGCCTGGCAAAGGCAAGTATGTAGATGAGCAGTCATATTAGAGGAGATAAAAGTAACAAAAGAGATTGACAAGGAATAGTAACAATTAATGAGAAATTAAACCTCGAGAGTAAGGTTTGCAAAGATAGTTCGAAAATAGGCACTGCTCAATCAAAGGGATAGAAATGCATTCTGAAAATACTAGTACTGTTGCTCAAAAACATCAAACAACTGTAGATGAAGTCAGTCAGCTACAACGTTGGACCAGGCATATATATGCCACACCTCATCAGCACAAGATGAACACTAAATTCATAGTAGTCATATCAATTGTAGTGTATAAGGATATAGTACAGGAAGGAAGAACTAGTTCGTAAAAAGAATGGTATAAAGGAATTTAGTTATCACGGTGTAATGGAAGACAGAGGGCATAAACACACGCCAATGTGAAAGATTCTGAGTCATATCACCCAGAGTTTCCAACCACTGGTTTCGAGTCACACGGACCACAACCAAGTACTGTGCATCTACCAAAATGTCTAAGAATACAGGTTGGTGAATCTAGGGACTGATGTCACGTTTTGATTTGGCCGCTCCTAACATTCTCCCACGCGTCTCCAACACTACTCAGCATTGGGCGTTGTCGAAAGGTGTTCAGATATACGTACCACGTAACCAACCATCTTAGTCGATTTATAACCTCATCGACGGATTTACCATCATCCACTAATACCGTGCGTCTAACCTCACTATCACTTGCCCAGTGATCCCGGCAGATGCGAGCAATATTTCTAAGACATTTGTGATCAAATACTAGTAACTCGCAGCCGTGAACTACAACAGAACGAACTGTCTCTATTTAAATTAGACATAACTACACGTTATAAATCGATGATAAACCTAGAAAATTAGTGCGATGCCATCTCAAAGACGTTAATGGTGAATTAAACGCAAAAAGGAGTTATAACACAACTTCACTATTTTGTGGATTTCCCCGAAGTCTTGGGTTGGAGAAAAACCTCATAGTTATAAGATTCTGTGGAAATATTGGGGAAAACACTAAATATCCTCAAACATTTATGAGATTTTCACAAAACCTAGGAAATTTTTGGGCTTCTTGTGCATTTTCCCACAAGTTTCTACTGCAGCTTCCCCGAAATCTACCCAAAACGGACAAACTTCTTACTTAGATTGTTTATTAACTACACTTTTCGATCACTTGAAAACAAACACTTTCCGGCAAAGTCGGAACTAATTCAGAATTCTACGTTAGGACACAAATTAAAATATCGAGTTTTATTAAGAAAGTCCTGATTTAGAAACTGTTAGAAAGTTCTGACGTTTTCTGATCCACTATAAATGTGCCACAAACCCAATAACACGTATCGAGCTCCTATAAGTAAATAATTGAAGCATTCATCTAACGAATCATAATTTTTTAAAAAGATGTGGACACAAAGTTTGGGGAATTACTATGAACTGACGCCAGACTAGATAGCGCAAGAAAATCGAGTAGTGAACCTTTTGTCGACATAAGCGTTATTCGATTAAACCTTGATTACATCATACGACTATGCACATTAGGAGCAAATCATTTAACACTGTATATTTTCGCAACGTATGTACATTGTAATTGGCATGATTCACTCATCCACCTTCATCTTCTTCGATTTCGGTTGACCGTCCTCTGACTTTAATCCCCGCTTAATCGCCGATAATCTCGGGTTAAACTAAATAAAAGCGTTAGTGAGGTAAGTTGAACTTACAGTCCCAGCTTCCAACTGTCGAAGTCTCTTTTCCAAGTATGCTCTTGCTCGTATCCCCATTTCTGTGTCAACACCCTCTTCACCAAGAGCGTCAAGACGCGCTGATAATGATGCTTTTGCAGCTAACATTCGTGACATTTTACCCTTGAATTGATTGTCTGATTGTGTTACTAATGTGGCATGATACAACAGACCGTATTTTGGAGTGTTATGTCGTGTTTTTAATGCTCGGAATAATGCCTTCTCAGCGCCTAGTATCTGTACTGTTGAAGCAGGATGTTTAGCTAGGTTAACAAGTGTTCCTGCCCGAGCTATGAGTCTTGCACCCAAAAGTTCCCCGACGAGAGCTGTCAAATTTGGAGCTACTGCCACCATCCGCTTGATAAGATAATCGTGGAGCTGAGTACGGGAGGCAGAAGCTTCAAGTACCTGATCGCACAGTTCGTTGATCATAGTAATGTCTTCATCGATTACTTCTGTTCCTAAGGAGACGATAGAAGCTTCTCTTATTTGACTAGCTATTTCATCCGGTACGAGGTCTGATAAGTCAACACTTGAATTTGTCCTGTGACCTGAGGAAATGATAGAAACTAAATGACTCACCGATTCGTTTGACTACTTTGACGTATGTTACATTATCCAAAACTATCTTCGACAATTCAGGAAAATGCCACCCGTACATTTCTTTAGCACGCATAATATAGTTGTTTATTTCTTTGTCTAGCTCGTCCATGAGGCCTTACGTAATAAAAACAATACGTGAATTTACCGACTGCCTGAACTATCATGGTATCAATTTTGTCTGGGTTACATTTCAGTTTATATCTATCAAGACTGTGAGCCAAACCCAAACGCATCCTCATCATGTGACTATCTTCAACAACAGGAAGGAGGTTATCGATATGTGTCCGGATTCCTCGCATAAGATTTTGCACTAGAGAATCACTAACTGTTGGTATACTCATTTTTGTCTGAAACTATGTTAAAGCTGTATTCATACTTACATTAATATCCACTGACAACTTTTTATCGGCAACTGCAAGCACATCGTCTCTTAGCTCCTTGATGTACAACTTTTTCAAAAGCTTTTTCAATTTCTTAGACAATTTTCCTTCCATTATGTCCGAAGCGGCTAAAGGAAAAGATATAGCAATTAGTTTGTTCAATAAACTTCCTAATAATCGAATTGAATAATTAAACTGCAGCCCAAGGTTTCACACACAATAATAAACGCTCTATGTCAACTTACCTACTAATGCATCCTTCGTATCTTTGAACTGGACAAAGCGCTCAAGCTGAATTCTTACTGGAGCATGAAGTATTCTCGAAAAATAAACTTACAGCTGATTCATTGTGGCTGTATCTTCGAATGCCTTAGCCAAATCGTCGATTTCACGAACACCCTTCTCATCATGGACCTTAAATACTGCATAACCTGCAGCTGTCTCGAAAAGAACCAACATATTCACGCCTCCTCTTCAAATTAGCCACTCTACGCAAAGTTTACTTAAACAACCACTGCAATCTTAAGCTTTAGTTGTTCTGACAACCAATCAAGGCCGTTTTCCTATGGTTTATGATCCATTCTTGTCATATTTACAAATCATGAAGTTTTCTATTTTGTACATTATTCTGTTTTGCCTTATTCGCAGTTTTACTGAGGTTGTTGACCATTAAAATGACTTATATATTCTTATTTATACTAGTTTCACAGTGTTAATGCTACTTTGCGCTGGACAAAATAAATCGCACCTCGTTTTACATGAAAGGATGGTGATTAGTTGACTTTGCTATAAGTTTTCAAGAGAAGACTGGACACTCACAGAAGCATACTAGAAAAGGAATAATATAGGCCGTAGGCCTTCTGTCCTTACTACACAAATCTGAATCTGAATCTGTAAGGAGTTCAATCACTGTTCTAAGAGTTGTGCTGGTTTTTCAGTTTAGTAAACAAGACAGATTTCATGATACCCACTTTTTATACGCTCGTGATCATGGGCAGGCAATAAAAAAACGAATTATATAGAACAAAACCACACCAATCCCATTTAATAAAGCATGACTCATTATACATACACAACTTAGCCAAAGACACAGGAAGAATAGAGTGAACATTATACACAAGTTCATACAAAATAGTTGAGGTCATTTGTTGATAACCGAAAAGGTTGGAATGTGTGAATTACGACTCAAAATGAATAAATATTGTTGTCTAACCAAAAGCTAGAACAACACATGTAGGAGGGTCATGGTATAAAATATGTAGCGATCAATAAACCCAACAGTAGATAGTGTTGTAAGTTTTCAAGTTTCGATGCTGACCTAATTGGTTTTAATGGGCACATCTAGCTGAAGGCGATAGCCTTCCAAATACATCTTCGAACTCCTTCATTTTTGACTTCTGATTTGACTGGGTTGACATACTTTGTCCGTAAAGGTGTTACAAGTAAAAGCATCGTCAAACTCTGAATACTCGCGGCATCTTCAAATATGAGCAAGACGTGGTCTGGTACACCAATTCGTAAACTGAATCTGTTCTTTGTTGAAGCGTCATACATCATTCATTAATTTTTATGTTCATCTATTGCGATATTGTTTTCATATTTTCGGATATTTTTTCTCGCTAAATGATACAATATATCCTCATTGTTATAGGACAGACACCTAAGCTAATTAAAATTAATCCTCTTTCGCCTCCCAACCCTCAACTCATGACATTGTGGCCCGACAATATTGAGGCCTGGCTCTGCTATGCAAGAGCTGGCCTTCACGATTACAGAGTGACAGACCCATGTTCACAATTCTTTGCCAAAAAGAGAGTGTTTTCTCGTCGTTTCAACGGGTAAGTCAGACGTAGTATGTTTACCAGTGGTGTTTCTGAAAATCACTACTCTTTGAAGAAGGCTATCCTTGAATGTGAAGACCAAACTTACCGAAGAAAGTTAGGTCAACTCTACCAAACATCGAACTCCAACATGGCTTACCAAAAGATATGTTGCTGCGAATTCGAAAGGTAATTGATCAACGGACCTTAGACAACGGCCTGTTTAGACACCTCTTCTTGTCCAAGCTTCCCTAGCATGTGCAGGCGAACGAGTTTGTATGAACCGATTGATTTATTAGCGCTTGCTTCTTGTTGTCTCAGCACGGACACTGGTCTTTTGTGATGTTCACTGTGTGATTGATTGGACACACGACCACACTTATTCTGGTCAGTTTGGTAGTTGTTGGTGAGTTTATATTATCTTATAATCTACGTGAGTGGGTCTGATAGTATACATGCTCGTATATTTTTCATGTTTATAAAGACTGAGTCACCTTTCACGCACTGAGTTGGGTCTTAATACCACTACAGTTCATGTTGGCTTATTTTTGTCTTTTATTTTTTGCCTACATTGTCGAATATGTGAAATGTACGTTCCTCGAAATATGACATTTTATATCTACGTTGTCATTGAAGGGATTATTCGGTAGAGTACGCACAGATTAGATAACATGTAAATTCCATCAAAAATGATACCATTTAATCATAATGGATTTGGACCAAGGGGACTCGAGGCAGTATTAAGAACTTGGGATAGTTAGGAAAACTAGTGTGAAGTTTGTGACTGTGTACATATGGTGTTTGCATCAAATATCACAATTTTGTCTGACATACTGCGAAATTCTAACTTCAATACAATAAATTCACGAATATACACTGCTTTAAATTTCTCTTTTATTTTGGTTTAGGCGGGATTGATAAGGTACTTAGTGGATGGCTCTGGGGACCACTAGCTTGTATATCACATATGATACTACTATAATTGCTCAACACGGTAGTCCTTATCTGGATTACACGGCATTAACACAAGAAAACTTTCATAAGCACTCCAGTCATTAAATACGCTTGCTGCTTTACATGAACTTATCGTATTCGACATACTCATTTTCTTATGCCTTTTACACTACTTGGAGAAGCACAGGCGGCCGACTAGGATTATCTAACCAGCTCTGTTCTTGGCTCTCCTTCCCAGTTTTTTCTAGTTGGTATTTATTATTTTGATGTCTGCCCGCTATTCACAGAACACTGTGTTCATGAGTATTCCTTTTTTTCTCCTTCAGGAGTTGGGATGTAGTTTGATGATTTCTGTAACATATGTCCTATTTGCCCCTAGTGTTCCTTCCTAATTTATTTTTCTTCTGGAAACCGCTTAGTTTTCTTCCACGGTAGAATGCTGTTGACAGCATACAGCTGACAGATCTGGGTTATCTAGCCTAGACAACTGTGCATAAATACCATTAATTCTTTGATGTTGTTTGTAGTAATTCTTTAAGTTTTTGCTTAGTGTAGTGAAACTATCCTGACGTTCGTAATGACGCTTCTAGTTTTGACGTTGGCTGACATTTGATTTCAATTTCATATGTTCCGCGGTTGTAGGAACGTTACCCTTGATTCGCTAATCCAATTCACAGCTGCATTAGGCCCTTACATCTTATTGATCATTCTACCCAGGCGCAAGAAAATTTTCAAATCTTTCAGAGCTTCTCCTCCATGTGTGATTGAACTGGTCTTCTGTTTTATATTTTAGGTTTAGAATGCATCACCTAGATGTCCTCTATTCATGGCTTTGCAATGTAGTGCTCTGTGCGAATTCAGTATGGGGCTGACGATTTTCTCATGTACACCATAGTGTGGAGATTGCCACGAGATTCTCCTATCCATACAGTGAAATTATTTTTCATAACCAAGGAAGTTGATGCATAGTGATGGTTTCCTTAGATTGATTGCTCATTGGTGAGCCATAGCGACATATTTTGGTCTGCGCATGAACGATCCTTACGGAATCCAGCCTGCTGATCTCAAAGTTCAGCATCTACTGAATCTTTCATCTGCTGAAAACGTTTCACTGTACTGATAGTAATGTAATACCTCTGTAGTTCTCATATTTTCTCAGATCTCCTTTCCTTTTTATCTTGGTGAGGTGCTTTCTTTCCAGTCCGCCAGTACTTACCCCCCAAATCTTTCTGAATAGAATGTGGAGGGTGTTTGTAATTGTTTTTGTGTCTGAATTCAATGCTTCAGGTGTTATATTGTCAGGCCCTTCTGCTTTCCGACAATTGGTTTATCTGATGGTCGTCCTAATTTCTTCGATCGTTGGTGGAGTGACATCTACAGGAAGGTTTGCGTGTGCTGCATTGATATTCGGTGGATTCAATAGAGTTGGCCTATTCAAGAGCTTCTCATACTGTTACACCCGTCTGTTCGTCTGTTCTTGAATCTCAGTGATTGCTGTGCCCTCTTTGTCTTTGACTAACCGTTTTAGTTTACTATACTTCCCTGATAGTGTTTTCGTTATATCGTATGGTTTTTTCACATTTCCCATCTTGCTGCTATTTCCTCTGTAACCGTCAGGTCTTCCACGCATTTGCTACTATTTCTGCATGTCGTCTCTAATCTCCTATTCACTCTCTTGTTTGTTTTTGTGTATTCGGTCTGTTTCTTGGCCTTTTATGCTGCTGTTCCACTGATGACAACAGATTTTCATAAAACTGATCTTTATCGCCTTTATTGCTATCATTGTTAGGTGCATGGCACTGAATAACATTCATTGTGATGCTCTCCTTTGTTTTGAGGGATGCTTTGTTGATTTAACATTCAGGAGATTTCTGTTCCATGAGTGGTATTTTCATGCTTCTTTAGACAGCACCAGTATTAATCCCTGTGTATATATCAGTGTCTTCTCCATGACTGGAGCACAACAGCGCTTCCCCGTGATCTCAACATATATTTACAACTTATTTCCAGCGGGTTTCACTCACACTGAGGACTGCCATGTTGTATCTCCTCATTTCTGCAGCTGTTTGACTGATCCACACAGTCTGCAAAACTTTTCAGTCCTTCAGTTTACTCATGTTAGTCACTAACCTGGCTGCCAGAAGGGACATCGGTGTCGTGACTCCGGAAAAATCATGGTTTTAAGTGTATAATGATTGTTCAACTCCTGGGGCAGAGTTCAAGCGCTTCAAATTGTTGTTTTATTTGCAATCGAATCGCTGACCTCACATCCAACGCTCCTCCTTTATCCGGGCTTTGAATCGTCAGTAGCTCTAAATGGGGTATAAGCGGAGTTTATTACATTTCAACTTTCACAGTATAGAATAAAGGGCCAGGTCGAGTAATCAACCATTTTTCTAGAAAATCAGGTTAGTTACTTATCTTTTCTTCGAGCACAATCAAGTAGTTTAGGATATTAATTACAGAATGTTGCATCTCTTTGGGTGCGAAATTTCATTTTAGAACTTTATATAGTACAGCTGTATAGGGAAAGCGAAATGTCACTAGGCTCTGGTCAAACTATCCAGTAGGCCGGTCACTGAATGCCGGACAATTTATCAATTCTTACCAAGTCAAAGATAGCTTTGCTATGAATAGGTGCATGTGACATTGGTCACACGCTGATATTTGAACGTTTCCTTACTGATTTGCTTCTGTAATAACGTAACGTTTGTACCATGGAGTCATCAGAATGTCAAAGTACTTAAGTACAACGACAAAATAGGTCTACAATCTGCTGGCGTGTAGGCGATAATAAAGACATGGTTTCTCTCAGTGATTTGTATTCAATATGATGGAGCACTGTAATTAAATAGCAAATATCCGACATTTATGAGTGAATCAGCGAAATTCTGATGGCTGTGTACCAGTGAATAAAGTTAAACCTCCGCAAACAAGCGTAAATGAAGATGCTACAGCATATCTAAATAAACTTGAGAGAAATAAAACTGCTAATTAACCGATATAGAACTACATGACACTTACTCACAGGTATCCGAGGTTCACCAAGGATGCACAATGGTTTTCATGGAAACGACGCTCTTACATATGAAGGGCGTTGATGCCAGAATACGTGCGGTTATTTGTCTGGAAGCTATCTAAAATAATTTTGGTAAGCTAATATGAAAGCTTGTCTGCGGGAACTAGTTCCAGGGCTAACTAATGGCAGCAGCTGCTTGTCGTATACAAACGAAACAAAGAAGAATTCTCATTATCTCGTGATTATTGATACAGGGGTTAGCGCCCATTTTGTAGCTTACTGAAAAGGCACATGGGATTACGAATCCCACATACTACGATTTCATCACAAAGAAGTTTTAGAACTTGATTTTATTAGCTGTAATCCACTGTTGCGGTGACAAGTTAGTAAATTTACTAAAAACGGTTAGGTTCCACCTCAGCAAGTAAAAAATCCTACTAAATAGTTTTCAAATTTTTCGGCGCAATTTGTCAGTTTTCTATGTGAATTGGCAAACAAGGTTTCCGAAAACAAACTAATAGTTGATAACAGTTCTTACATGTGAGGATGGCTCATAGGTAGACTAGGAGAAGCTCAAAAAAAGCTCAGAAAGAGCCGAATATATTCCATCCAATAATCTTTAGAAAGAATGTTCCACAATTTATACGTGTGCTTCCCTATCGGACAAATGTTAAAACGTCTTGTATTCGGACTGTATGACCATAATACTTATTTCGTACTTACTAAAAGGCTATAAATATCTGATGGTTTTGTATCTGTTTTGAAATGGTATTTCTTTCACTTGTCTTCTGTCTTCACATTTGCGACTTAGAGGGTTCTAGTGTTCGAGTGCTCAAGTCATACTTGGTATATTAGGAAGTTAAACTCTAGATAAAACAACTAGCGACGGGGTTAACTTATCAAAATGTCACTGACATTTGACCAAGTTGAAGCTTTGCTGGAACGTCAAGAAAAAGGTCAGAGTACTGCTACGCAAACTTGGCACAGCTGAACATGAAAGCTACTCCAACTTCATTATCATCAAGAATCCTAGAGATCTTGATTGCGACAGCTGTAATTTTGTCGCAACTTTTTGGTGGACAGTCATCTTTGTTTAATATTCGTTACCAACGTCTTAAGTTGACGAAAGCTAGAGACTAGGTACATGTCGGCGTGTGTGAGTGTTTCAGATTATCATCAATGATAGAAGAACAGTTCAAATGTCTTGTTTTTGCATTCAGCCTGTAGACACCTGAAGATGCCGACACCAGAATCACAACTCTGCGTAAAATTGAACAGTATCCAAATATAACGCTACAAGAAGTGACTAGTGAATGTCAGAGGTTGGTGAACTAAAAACACGACACTTCTATAGTTTAAAACAGTGACCGGCCACCGTACGTACAGGTAATAAATAGCCAGAAAGATTCTTTTGTACGTAAGCAGGACAGCTCAAACAAACAGCCTCCATCCTCCTGCTGGTTATGAGGTGAGCGGCACTACAAGATGTTTTACCCATCTAAAACTACCGTTGTACTGAATGTTAGTATAAAGTACATATAGAATTTCTTTGTAAAAAATGTATCGTCACACACTGCGATTTCCTTCCAGGAGAGATAAACCTAATGTATCGACCAAAATAATAATAATAATAATTTATTCTCAAATAACAGTTTGTTACATGAGGCATGCCAGTTTACAGGCAAGATCAAATTGTTACAAATGATACAATATCCACTGTAGTAAATTTCTTAGCTGGGTTGATAATATATAAGATATGAATGTAGATGGTTCTAGTCAGTATCACAGTTAGCGCGCGTCATGAAAGTTGCGTTGCGAATGTGCAACTGATAGGTCCATTGAAGGTGGGAGCTTCTAAAAGTCGCAACCTTATGTCCCTTTGGAATGTCTAAAGCTTTGAGGATGATGCAGGATGAAGTCTTTCGTTCTATATCACAAGGGGTCTGAAAGAGGGAGCAAGTAAAAGAAAGGACGAGAGGCAGAGTAGCCGATATTCATGAAGAAATGTTTAAGGTATGATCACTCAGTCTAATTTTCTTTTATTAAGGTATTTGTTAAGAAAAAGCATTTTAATAGGTTATAGAAGATAAGTGTTAACAAGGCATGAGTGGACATACAACTGACAAATCGGGGCGATTCAGAAAGGAGCTGAATATGGAATTGTGTGGTTATGAATTAAAATATAGTGCTAGAAACAGTATTGTGATATACAATTGGCTGTCTTCCTTTTATTATCGAAGCTATTGGAGCACCCTTCGTTTTTTTTTGCATTATTATTTTTTTCAGGTATTATAGGGTCTTGAGTAGGCTTCGTATATCAGCGAATTGTCTAGTTTGCTTGTAATAGGATTACTGGGTAGAAAGTGAAACCAATTCAACGTTCGTAACACGATTTAATGAGGTATTTTGCATGGTAAATCAGCATTAAAACCTTATGTTCGTGACATCCCACTAAACCATAAGGAGCCGTAATTAAACAAATTGTTCTGCCCTACAAACATGGGTGGATTGAAGTTATCTCCCACCATCATGTTTGCTGGTCAGTAACGCCACCCTCCTTCGTTTTGTGATGTTGGGCTCTTACGTTTGTGGTAAGTATGAATACTGCTTTAATCAAAGCCCATGGTTGGAATACACTGTCTCTACCAGGTCCATGTTACAAGCAAATCAGATAGTTAATATGTTTGTTTTATGGGTTAGATGTCCACATAGTATATCACACTGCTATGAAGATAACTAATGGTTTAAAGAAGTAAGGACTAATAGCAAATCAAAAAATATGAGAGGGTATAAAATTGTAGAAAAAAAATTTCAGGGTAAGAAAAATAAAACATTGAGAAACTCACAAGACTTTGTGGCCAAATTTTGAGCGTTGTATGATCGGCCTTAGTAGATCGGCATCCATAAGATTAGTGAGTTATCTGTCTACTTGCAATAGAAAAAAATGCATGACTATTAGGAAGAATAGTGTACATTTAACCTGTAGAGATTTGGGAACTGGAAGTGAGGGTTAGGAGCATAAGGCCATGATTAATAAACAATGAATAATAGGAAAGGATAAGCCATGTATTCTGTGATTTGGTTATATTCATATTAATAACAGTCGGGCTTGTTATATTCTTGTTCTGTCTAGATACTAGGCGATCCGTAAGAAAGTGCCTCATTGGTGGGCGGGAGTTCAAGGAAATGTTGAAGCTCTTTAGAGTGGTAGTACATACGCGATCAAGCCATAGTCAACGAAAATATGCAACTATCGAGGTTGACGGTCACCGTGCCCACCTGCATCTCGACACCACAGTTATTAGCCGAAAAACCTGGAAACATATTAGGAAACCCCAGATGCTGCCAACAACCCAGTTAACTGATAGTGCATTCGGAGCGAAATTTATTATTGTTGGAGAGGTATGCTGTACAGTTTCAAAAGGAAATGCAACACTAAATCTCAGAGAATCTGGGACTAGATTTGCTGGGTCTAGACCTAACAGAAACACTACAATTAGCAAATCACTCCATTAACCACATATGCGGCTCCGTGAGAACCAGCAAACCAGCGAAAAGAATCTCAAGGATGTTGTGTCGGGAAGACAGAGTCAAGTGTTTATGGAAGAAATGGGGGGGGGCAAAAAGGTAAAAGCACCACTAATTCTTAAACCGGGAGTCGCCTCCGTATTTAGACCAAGATGTCCGGCACCCTATGCAGCGCTACCGATTCTTGAACAAGAATTAGAGCGTCTGCAAAGATGTGGAATAATAGAACCAGTGAATGTTTCTGATTGGACAGCACCAATGATTAAGAAGCCTAGTGGAAGTATCCGGCTATGTGCAGATTATTTGACTGGATTAAACGAAGCACTTGAAGCTCATCACTGTTTGCCGTTACCAGAACTTATTTGCGAAACTGAATAAGAGGAAGTATTTTGCAAAACTGGATCTATCAGAAGCTTATCTACAGATTCCAGTAGCCGAAGAGTACAAACCTTACCTGGCAGTAAACATGTATAAAGGTTTATTCCAGTGTAACCGATTCCCTTTCGGAGTAAGAATCGTTCCTTCAGTCTTCCAACAGGCTATGAACACTATACTGCAAGTTATTCCTGTTACTGCGGCTTATCTCGATGATATACTAATCATAGGTACGAGCTATGGTGACTTAGAAAAGAAGGTGGATATGGTTCTCAGATGTGTAGCAAATTGTGGTTTCGGATTACTCGCCAAAAAATGTGATTTACACGTGGAGAAAGTCCGCTATTTGGGATTCATAATCGACAAAAACGGTAGAAAACTTGATCCAGAAAACACTGAAGCTGTCAAAACCATGCCTCCACCGACAGATGTACAAACTTTACGATCTTTCTTGGGAATAGTTAAGTATTATGGTGTTTTTCTCCAAGATTTGCATCGCCTCCGTGCCACTCTGAATTGGTTGCTGAAAAAGTACAACAAATGGGTCTGTTCAACAGAATGTCAAGAAACATTCCTAAAACAGCTCCTATCACCAAACTTTCTGCTTAAACACTATAATCCAGATCGAATTTCGGTCGCAGCAAATGCGTCAAATTACGGAATCGGAGCAGTGATTTCCCATAATTACCCTGACGGATCTGAGAAGGCAATCACCCAAGCTGTATGATAGCTGATTACGACAGAAAGGAACTACGGTCAGATAGAAAAAAAAGCCTTTTCCACCATATTCGCTGTGAAAAAGTTTGACAAAGCTTGACCCACTATTTATAGCCATCGATGAAAAAAGAAATCAGTGGTTGTTGAAAGGAAAAAGGCATCTGATCGCAAGGATTGACAGAGAAACGTGTGACTTCCAAACTGACTAAATTGATGAGGATAAACATCCCATATAGCGTCGTGGCGTGACTTAGTGATGATGCTTGACAAAGCGCCTTCAGCCTGTAGTGTCCATTAAAATTAAAAAGATCAGCGTTAGTACTGAATGTTTGTCAAACTATTTACTTGAGTTACTTCCCACCACTGTCACAATCGCCACATCTTACTCAATAATCTACCAACATAATCTTAAACCATTTGCCCTTTTAAATAAATTTACTGTTTCAAATCAGCTTAAATTTCTTTTTAAATCGATGCTTCAGAATGTCTCACATATTTTACAAACTGTAAAACAAACGAACACTCGGTTGAATAATTACTTTAAATATCCTAAGAAACTGTTTCACCTAACATACCATGTTATTTATAGACAATTTACATTTGCTTATTTTTTGTCGCGGTACTCACTGAACCAGTAGTGTAAGCTATATTTAACTAATTCTACGTTTCATATACTGTACAGAACAATATTTATCTCTGAGTAACGAAACTAGCAACTGGACAATCCGAGGTTTTTGAATTTTAGACGTTTATTTTATTTTCAGAAGGGGTTTGTGGAGATTTTAGAAATTTCACAGATTGAAACCTTAAGTCAATTGAAGCTAGACCACCATGGAAAACCTGGACGGCAGTTTCGTCCTAGTATGGGACTCCTCAGCAGTGTGCGACCACGGTACCGCAACCCGCGGGATTCGAACCCAGGGCCTACTGGTTTTGCGCGCGAGCATTTAACCATTAGACCACTGAGCCGGCACCCAACGGTGTTAATGTATAACTTCAACTAATCTACGAAGTTGCGCCACCATTGTCTTCAGTGAGCCGTCCAGTGCTTCCAGGTTCTCCATGAAGGTCTAGCTTCAACTGACTCATGATTTCAATCTGTGAAATTTCTAAAATCTCCACAAACCCCTTCTGATAATAATCATCTGCTCACTAGTGACTGACTTCAAGAGATACTCCTGGAGTTCTAGTGGGAAGCCGTTACCAGTGGAGTTCAACCAGGTCTGTTGTGAGATATCAGCTCACTGAAGACAATGGTGGCGCAACTTCGTGGACTAGTTGAAGTTAGACATTAACACCGTTGGGTGCCGGCTCGGTGGTCTAATGGTTAAATGCTCGCGCGCAAAACCAGTAGGTCCTGGGTTCGAATCCCGCGGGGTGCGGTATCGTGGTCGAACACTGCTGAGGAGTCCCACACTAGGACGAAACGGCCGTCTAGGTTTTTCATGGTGGTCTAGCTCCAACTGACTCATGATATCAATCTGAGAAGTTTAATTTATTTCACTAAACTTATGTTTAGCGAATCCCATATTTTGTTTTCGAGCGTATATCTTAGTTGTTGGGACGAATTATACGACTACAAAGCTTAACTGCCCCTAACTCTGAATGTAAGGGATTCATTTATTCACTTCACTAATGATAAAAACTACCCGATAATTTAATCTTCTCATGAAACTAAACTTGGAAGAAAGGCTCTTCGATTGATTTTGTTAGCTATGAAAAGTCAGTTTTGGAAAGAGCAGTACAAATATTACGGAAACCACTAGTTAATAATTAAATGTTCACGTTTTATCGGGTGAAGAAAGCAACGTCAAATCAACCCACTTCTGTAGATGATATTGAACAACGAAATGAGATCAGTTGTAATACTAATAAAAGCTTAGGGAACACCGGAAGACCATTACATATTTTCTGACTACTTAGCAGTAAACACTCACAAGCTTTATATGATATCAAAATGAAGATCAGTAAGTTTATTGGTGAAGTTTGACAACACCTTCAGTCCAGAGTCAAGATCCAGGGGTTCATATTTTAAACTTTAGTAAACCTATGGTACGCACGATTCCCATTTGATTATCTAGCCCCCGGACCAATATCATCTCGTGATGGAAATCACTTCAACAGTAAATGAAATCATCCGACTTGATAAAAACCTATTCTTAAAAATTCTCGTGAGTAAACCGAGCAGCAAAATCTACATTAGGATATGGGAAAGTTATACGTAACGCATCCCAATCTACTCGGTTGTGTTAGAGAACCTAGAGGTTCTAAAATCTCTCATCACTTCAAATCTTATTATTACACTACATTCGTCTTTTTATTGCTATGTTATCTACATATAGTTCTTGATATCACTGGTAAAATTATATGAACTATAAGACAGCCCCCCTCCAATGTGGTGATATTATCAGAGTTTAGTTTACTGCAAACTTGTCCCATGTTGTTTATGACTGAATGCACTACCTAATTATATTAGCTTCTAACATTATCTTCGTTTTGCTATTAGTAAAATGGAATAACTTGGTGCAATTAGCATCTTTATATTGTACAAAGTTGTAAAGATGAACATCACCGAACCATGCTGGGATCTTAATCGCTCTAGTTAATCAAGAGACGGGAAGGGTGGGTCAATGGTTCAATATACTATGACTTAGGATACAATTTAAGATCCTTGCATTATAGCTGATTTCAGTTCGTAGTGGAAACCATAACCTTATTTTGATAAATACCAAAAATACAATATACCAACTATTAAGTGGGAATTAGTTGTAGACAATCTATCGCAATTTTATTTGACTCAAGTTACATGCACATTTGACACCTATTACGAAATGTATCTAGAAGAAATTAATGTTTACTCTAAAGATCTGAGCATGAAGAAAATACTGTGTTAATTTGTATGACGATAGACACCCAGTAAAGTAAGTGAATTGTGCTAGTTACACCTTCTGGAGAACAATTAAAACTGTGCTACACAGTTTTGACTAGTCTATAAATACCATTTGATCCACCTCATTAGGCATATTCATGGTTAGTAAGCAGTTGATTATCATTCCTGAGTCTATAGCATCTTAGGGCTTAAAGTCAATCATCTTACAATCCGGCTGAGAAAACGAAATATTATAACTAATGTTCTATTAAGCCTAAAGAAGTTTTCATTTAATCTAGACCAATGTCGTTGATAGGCACTTCTGTCTTCATTCATAATATGATTGGTTTCTGAAAAAGAGGCATCAGGAAAACCATCAACAACTTATAGATGCAATAACTGAACAGGTCTAAGTATGAATGTCAGTCGAAAATAAATTAGGTCAACTTAAAATGTCTATAAATTGCCTAAAATCGAATGCAAACTTGTGTGCAGAAGTTTTTAGGTATAGCCGTCGATTACTTAAGGAATGTATTTAGAAGAACCGTTGATTCACACCAATCATTTATTTAAAAATACCAAACACACTACAAGTAAGAAATTTAAGACAATCGTAATAGGAACCAATTAAAACAAAAATAACTGATAAACTCGAATAGGTTAAGAGCACTAAAAATTGTAACAATGACGAAGCCCAACTCAAATCATCATACGTACCCGTGATAACATTTAACTTTGCCCGTTCAGGCAACAAATGTAGAGTATTCAAACAAAACACATTGAAGAAACCAGTCAATAAATTCGAAATGATGAAATATAACAAGCCTTTATCATTAATTATCAAGGATAATGGAGAATAGCTTAAATTTAGGTTGAAAAGTGATTTAAAGTGTATCAGTAATGAAATCATCGAAGAGAGAAAAAGAAAGCAGATGGCTGAGAGAAATATAATGAGTAATACATAGTTAGAATTTCCAAAACGTCTGGATGTCATTTGACTACCACCTAGTGAGTGGAAACAACTTATTGAGCATAGGATCATGAAAGCACAGATTAAATGTAATCTGAATAACGGAATATTACGCGGAAATTCCTTCTTGTTCAGTGAACTTACTCCATTATTACTGTCATTATTGGTGTCTGTTGACAAATAAGATCGAAATATAAGTGATGAACTCAAATTGAAGAAGTAAATTGATGCATAACCAAATAAGGAGGTGACACCTTCAAAATTAGCAATCCATAAAGATTTTGATCGATTATCATTTATATAGTGTAGTGTTCTTGAATTAAACTGCCATCTTGTTTGAAAATACTCTGGACAAATTATTATTGGCAAAAATTCAGAGAATATTAAGAATATAGAGGATACAACGTAATAGAACAGAATTTGTTTTTTCAGTGAAAATGTTATCAAATAACTACTGATAGTATTTTCAGTGGTCACAACGAGTGATATGGCACGTATCAATGCAATAGTATAAAAAAAGTTCCAATGGACACCATATTCTACAATATTCTGATGATAATTTGACATTTGAATTAATAATGTTCGTAATAATCCTAAAAGTAAACATGGTACTACAGAATTCAATGTACAATCTAAAAAACTTTTACTATTATCTCTGTAAATATTTATATACCAAACTAATTTAGAACCGGATATACTAGATACACATATAAATAAACCTGTACCAACATCCATTAAACCAACACCATTTAACTCAGATTTAGCAAAACGTCTTGGACAGATTGGTAAATCAATAGCATAAATCATAATACAAGAAAGTATATATATGGTGGTTCGTAAATAGGCAATTAAAATATCCGTTGGAAAAAAATGGAAATTTCCAAAAGAATTCATTTGATTATAGTTTGGTAATAATAGCCATAATAGAAATATGACAAAACAACTTATTACAATTATAATAATATAAGAAGATAATAAAGTTAATAATAAAATAATTGGTAATAGAATAATGAAATAATCAATAATCAAAGGTAAATAAAATCGATTTTTCGATAATATATTAAAATGTATACATACCAGTGATCGTAAACATTGTAATATTAATGGAAATAAACAAATACAGATAAGTTCCATCATTGATGTAAAACCTATACGTTTTGTCAACTCATCGTATTCATTATTATTGGATTTATTCATTCTGTGTATATCTACACATATATGTGTAGATATTGTGAGCAAGAAACGAATGAATTCTAAAGTAAATAAGAAGAAATATTAGAAAGTTTAATTAAAAAAAGTATTTAATTACTTTAAAAGTATAAATGTGAAAAACATACCACCCTACTTCTAAACATACATAAACCGGATTATTATACAATTAATTCATTGGAATTAGATCTATTGTTTATATTTTACAATGATGTGTAATTTGAGTGTTGATAATTGGAAACTTTTTTAACGAATTTGTTCAAAGTTATTATGTACAATATGAAGACCGGAAAGTTTTAGTTATATCATTTGTAGGATGTTACTATAGTGTTCCCTTATTTATTTATTTGAACACAAATATTGGTACAAGGGGGCACCAGATATATGTGCGCCACACAAGTTGAAAGGTAAGGATACACAAGGTGAGAATGGAAGAGGGTGGACAAGTGACGTGGTACAAAAAATAAAAGCGAATGTTTTCAAATGGGTATGGGTTATTTGAATTTTAATAGGAGTGCGAGTAGTTTACCTAATAGTTATTGTCATTTCATTTTAATTATGTGAGGGGTGTGATACTGCCCGGGTGTCAAAACCGAAGCAGGTGGTTTACTTAGGGGGCCACTCTCCGAGCTTTTGACCTAAAGGTCTGATCCACAAGGCAGTAGATCAACGTAAGGAGATGCAGTCCCATGGTAGCCAGTGAACAATTAGTTCATAAGCCATCTGTCTCCTCAGGATCCCGGAGCCCATGTGCACCATTGGTTTGGAATCAAAGTTTTACAACTCCCCTAAGTGGATCCTCCATATCCACCAACCCGGTTAAAGCGCCGGACACTCGCTTTTCGATTTCGTAAACACCCCCGCCACCAGAAGGCCATGAGTAGGACTTCCCTGGCAGAGGCTGTATACGCGTGGCCATGTGAGAGCATTTCGAGGGGGAGGGCGGACTCTCCCCACTCTCGGCCGTACCAGGGCGCTTGTAAATAAACATCTTAACTAGCGGTTAAATACATGATAACAATCGTGAAACTTTTGTTACTTTGATATTTCCGAGTACGACAACTTTTTAGTTGGATGTCTGAGAAAAACAAATATTTACAAACCGTTGTACTCTCAGGACATTTCATTATTATAGCAGGCTAAACTTTACTGACAACATATAAGTAAAAGTTTACTGGTGATTTAAATGAATATAGCTAATGTGTACAATAATAGTAGCTGGTAGGGTAGGAAGGAATCGTTAATATTGTTTGCTCACCACATTTTTAGGGATAGTGGAGGGTCGAATAACTATGGTATTTAAGTAGTGTGGTGGTTTGCTCACGGAAATACAACAAGCTTCTCCTACTCAAACCAAATTAAACCTCGATCTTGACAAATATACTGGAAACACAAAGGATTAAGTGTTATATTATATTATAATATAAACATACTGTGTTAACAAAAGTTTCGGTACAGAAGGAACATATCACATTCTGTAGTGTGAATAGGAATAATAAACACGAAATTATTCCATCCACATAAAAAAAATTCAGTATAAACAACAAAATGACAAGTATTTATCGTAAAGGTCACAAAGTTATCCTAGTTATACTAATAATCACTGACACTTCAGTTTCGGTCAAATCTCTCGGCGTATTGATAAGTTGTAAGCCCCTAAAACAGAAAAATATAATGTCCCATTGACTGAGTATTTTAGTAGACCGATTCTCCTAGTATCACTATGAGATTACTCGATAGTATTTAAAATTATTTATTTATTTTAACACAGATATTGGTACAAGGAGGCACCAAATACATATGCGCCACGCAAATCTCATTCGACATATATGAGGGCTGTGATACTGCCCGGGTGTCCAAACCGAAGCAGGTTAGTATTTAAAAGCCAGAACACGAATCGTTGGGATGGTGTATCGTTAAAAATTAATAAAATCCACGAGCGCGCGATAGCAAGCACACCGCAAAGCGAGTGAGTAAAAAAGAGTTTTATGGGTGGTAATCGATACGTGAGTAAAGTTAATGATTGTTTGAGTTTGTAATCAATGAGAGGATAAATGAAGATATGGGTGCAGACCTGCGTTCAATCAAACTGACACAAATATGTAAACCACAGTAAGTATAATAAGAAATTTGGTAGGTAATATTAGATAGCCTTCCATCCAAAACATTAACGTTTTTTGACATAGATGTCGCCCATTCTAATGATAATAGTAATCATGTGCTCACTAGTGAGTGGCTTTAAGATGGATTTCTTGGAACTCTAATGAGAAGCTGTGACCAATGGAGTCAAATATGTGTTGGGTAGAGACAGTTATCTACCTCAGACAATGGATAAATGGTTACTAGGACGAAACGGCCGTCCAGGTTTCCAATAGTGGTCTGGCTTACATAGACTCATGAATTTAGCTATTAAAAATATTATGTATAGTCGCATTTATAGTTAATTTTATACGCAAAAGTAGTAGTCTCTAGTACAATAGAATGGAATTGAATACTTGAAAAAAACATGAAGCGGTATCTAGTCCCAGAATGTTTACGAAAATATGTTACTCCAAGGAAGTCATGTAAAAAACGGCTAGTGAGAAGTGATAAGATGAAGATAATTGTCCACTTGAAAGTTGTTAAGAACAGAATAATAATAATTTGTAATAATGGCTCATTAATAGTTGTAATAAAAATCCAAAAAGAGTACAAATAAATATTTTAAAAAAACCAGCGACTATGGGAGATTAAAAGGAAGATTAAGACCATAGAAGGATGAGGGACTGAACATACTGTTTTTGTACGCAAGTTAGGCTTCGACTTATGGATAGTATAAGTGTGATGAATTAGAATGCTTAAGACAGTCAGTAAATATATGGTAATAAATAATAGAATATTGAAGAATTATACCAGTTTGATGATCTCCAACTCAGGAGAAATGATTAGCTGAGAAGAAAAATGAGCACTAGTTCTATACGTTAATAGCTATTGTTCCCTCGCATTTATTGGGTAATTCCTTTAGTCAGTCACAACGTAGAACCTCTGCGTATGTACATCGGTTACCATATCTCATTAGCACACTGAGACGGGCCAAATCCCAGAATAGTAGAGGTAGTAGCAGTATAAGTGATAATAGGAAAGATTAGGGATCGAAGATATGACTCGAAAAGATGTAAATTAGCGAAATAAAAACAAATATTATGAGGAATTCATAATCACACGATTTGGAGGAAGACAAGGAATCGATGGACCTGAGCTATTGCAAACGATTTCGAGCAATGGCCTGCTTGAATATCTGGGCTACCTGTTCCTGCCATCCAGATATTTCAACAAGTTATCTGTCTTTTGTTTGTTTCAACAGATTATTATGTCAATTAATTGCACAACCTATTCAGTTGCGTTTGTGAAAAGTTCACGACCTTTCTCTGTACAAGTTAGGAAAGAGTACAACGAGAGACATTGTGGTTGCTTGCTATATACATAGAAAATAATGTACATTATTCAGATGTCGATTCCTGAACTTCTGACATCTAATTGGGGATCCCTCCATATTTATCTTCAGGATCGATCAAGAAATACGAAATGGAAATTTGTTGAAATACTTTGCTCTGAGAATTCTATGTTGTACAAAAAATATAATATTGAATAAAGCTAATAATAATTAAATAAAAATTCAAAGTCTGTAACCATTGGTTACGATAATCACATGGACCCCAACCAGGTAGTCTGCACCTATTTAAGTGATTAAGTCCAATTATCAGTGACTTCGTGAACTGATGTCACGTTTTGGTTTGATCCCTCCATAGCTTTCTTCCAGCCTACTCCTGCACCAACAAACATAGCCCATCGAGATAGGCGTTGGTTGGGTATACGTAACACATATCCCAACCACTCCAGGTAATGAAGATTTACTACCTCATCAATCTATTTGAGATCAGGGGAGAGAAACGCATCCCAAACATTTTGGCATTGTTGCTCAATGCTACCAAAAGACTGCATTTTATCAGAGTCTTTACTAAACAGGATTATATCATCTGCGTATTCTAGGTCGATAAGTAGACCTCCTGGTAGATCAATGCCTGAAAATTTAGTCGATGAGAATGTTATTTACATCAGTATGTCTATGATGAAGTTAAACAAAAATGGAGAATGTGGACAGCCTTGACGGAAACCACTTGAGGTTGCAGAAGCGGATGACGGTTCGCCATAAGCTCTGACTCGACTGGTAGTGTTCGAGTAAGGAGCCTTCACAAGGTTTATGTATTTCTGAGGTACGCCTTTCAATGACAGACACTGCCACAGAACCTCTCGGCCAACAGAGTTAGAATACTGCTTTTAAGTCAAGAAAGACCACCATTGTCGGACGCCGGTAAGTATGCCTGTGTTCTAGGACCTGACGAATGGTGAATATGTGACCGATGCAGCCAGCTCGATTTTTCTCGCGTTCGCAGTTCACGAGTCTTTGTTAGGTGCCGGATAATTATTAGGATTAGTATTTTAGATGCTATGTTAGTCAAACTAATCCCTCTATGGTTGTTACAGGATGATTTTCTTAGGTAATTAATGTAGGCTGTCAACTAATAATCGAGAGTTCGTTGGGATTGTCACGGAAGACTCGCCGACGATGACTGCTGCCATAATGGATATGTATCCGAACTCGCATCACATTTTATGTTGTGTACGCCTCATTCGCAATGTTATTATAAGGGTAAGTTATAATTCGAAAGAGATTAAATTGCAGAGTCTGCGATCTGAAATCACTTGAAACGTGGACAGATAAATGAAGGTTTTCAGACCTGACAGTATTTTGTAGTTCCCGAAACTATCAGTTATTGAAGAAGCAGACGGTATATACGAGATCGGTTGTTGCCTACGAAACACATATGGTCTAATGCGTTTCAATTAGCTGCTAAATTTCTTGAACAAAACAATACCAACTTCGTCGAGGCAAAAAATAGTATTCTGAAGCTCCACAAACTGACAAGAAGAATACCCGTGTTAAGATTAATTTTTGGTGTGCTTCCTAGCACTGGATGTTGGATGGAAGCACGAGTTGAAAAACACTTCAGAATGTGTCAGGTTAATTAGCTGTGAGCTCCAAATACGTCGTCTTCAAGATAAACTGACACCTACTGCATGTCAGTTATTGAAGAATCACCTGCATTTACCTGTAACAGATGTCATAACATCAGTCGACATATGCACGGTAGTTAACGCTACAGGCACTTACAGAGTCTCCGGCAGTTCTGTCAATTGTTCCTGCAGCTTTTTTTACCGAAAACGGATTGATGTACCGTAATGTCTTGGCCTATTACATACGCACTAATACATATGTCAACACAGAAATTATTAGTGTCAGGTGGTTACTATCGGACAACAACAACCATAACTTAACTGTAGATAACTATTTCCCTGTTCAACTAAAACAGCAAAGCAACCAGAAAAAAAATGTATTCATTAGTCCGGCGTATTTCAGAAGAACAATTTAATGTCGTTTATAATTTCGCGCATAACTTGGTCTACAAAAGGATGCCGAAATACAGGCTTTGCGTTATCAGCAACGCCCGAGCCTCATACAGAAGCCTCCAATTTTATAGATGAAGAAATTCCAGGAATCCAATTTGTAAACCGTGCCAGCTATCGAACGAACGTCGGTTTGGATGCAATGCTAAGTCATGAAGATGATGTTGTTTCAGTAAACTATGAAGAATTCAATGACAGAAACAACAACATAGACGAAGATTCTGATGTCAACGGACTGAGTGACATATACCATCATGCTCAACAACCAAATGAAAATACTGAAGGAACAACTTGAATTGTTTGTCACTAAAATGTTATGTTTCCTTCGTTCTGTGGTTGGAATCCACAACTACAACACTTTGGATTCAGTTGTCCAATATGTGATGCAATTACGGAAGACATCGTCATCCCAAAACTTGGTATGACGGATAAAATGGTACGTTCATATTTCAGTTTCTAACTGAGAATCTGACGTCAACCCTGTTAGTAAGCTTAATATATTTATTATTATTTGCCCACTGCGATTTGGACATTTATGTCAGTTGGTTGACATTTATTGCACAGTTATTGTGATTCCTGACCCCTATTTAATGAAATTTTTTTGGATATGATTATAAAAATAAAAAAAATTATTGATTGGTTAAGTTCCAACATGTATGGTCATGTATTTATGAACAAGTACTTTTCGTTTGTAATAAATTGGTTGTAAATTACACATTTTCGTATTCTGATTAGTTAAAATCAATGTAGCATAAACGGTTTTGATTGAATGTTAAAATTTACATTTTTACATTTGAATTTTATTTTTAAAATATCTGTCAGACGGTTCCATCATCGTTTAATATGAAATTGTAACTACTTAAAAAAATGACATATCAATTCTATTTAATCACCATATTATACCACTGGCCGTTAATAATAGATAGAGATAAAAAGAGATATCACCTTTAATATAAATATTCCTGGCTTATTTCTCTGAAGTTGTTATTCATCCACCAATGTTTAACTCATTACATTTAAGGTCAATTAAATATATTTCTTTACATTGATTTATTCATGTTTTTAAAAAAGATAAAACTATTATTAAAAGCTCAAACGTTATATTTAAATACTTCATTGAAATACTAAGACGAAAATCAGTTCTCTCCTTGTACATGTGAAAACAATAAATCCTTTCAATGGATTTTAAAAATAACCGTCTTGAAATCTAACGTTTTCTAATGGAAACCGTTTATAAAGCGACAGTAAACAACTATTTCGTATTCAGAATGACTATTTACAAAATAACCCATTAATAAATATAATGTACCTATTTCTGAAAAATTATTACTTCTTTGATATACCGTCAAAGTCGCTTCATTAACCGATGAGGTTCGTTCACATGATTTATACATTTCGTAATCGGTAATTTATCATGATGACATTGATTTCTTTTTCCGATTAACATACTATGTGTTACTAAAAAAAGTATGCGCACACTTAGGTGATAATTTGTTTATTAATTTGGTATTCAACATTCGACTACCGACCTCATTCAGTGATCACTATTATCAAATATTCAAACCGGTTCCCAGTTCTTTTTTCCCAAACTTTCTTTTAATGCGATACATATATGTACGACTTCAATCGGAGGTTGACATTAAGTGCCTGGCAAATATAATTCCCTACCACCCATTTTTTAAAAATGGTAGGGTGTGAATGAAAAATTTAGGTATCGTTGATTGGGGTTGACATTAAGCCCACGGCAATTAAGATTCCCTACAACCCGTTTCTTAGAAATTGTAGTGTGTGAAAAAAGATTTATTGATCGGTGATTGGTGTACTTGTTTTGCGAGTGTGTATTTAAGTGATAATGAACAAAAATTTTGTCACCTTTAATAATTTTGTTATTGGTCGTAAACTGTTCATCGTTGTAATCTGATTAATTGAAATCGAAATAGCATCAAGTGCTGTGATTGGATGTCAGAATCTAGATTATTACATTTGAAATGATAATGAATAATTCTTTTTGTGTAATGTAAGTCTTGTAAGAAATTTAGACATTTTAAGAAAAAAACACTAACTTAAGTGCAATCCGACTGTTAGTCAATGTGTATTAGGATAAATTTTTGATTTAATGTCAACCTTCCATTGAAGTTGTTAGTTATGTTCCTACGAATACTTATATGTATCACATTAAAAGAAAGTTTAGGGAAAAAAGAACTGAAAACCGGTTTGAATATTTGATAAAAGTTATTACTGAATTCGGTCGGTTGTCTAATGCTGAATACCCAATTAATAAACAAATTAATACCGAAGTGTGTACATAAGTTTTTTAGTAACACATGGTCTGTTAATCGGAGAAACAAATCAACATATCAATAATTCATCATGATAAATTACTGGTTGCAATATGTATAATTCAGGTGAACCGACCGTAAACCACCATTTAACGAACTGACCTTGACAGTATATGAAAGTAGTAATAAATTTTCCGAAATAGGCACTTAATATTTAGTGAAAGTTTATTTTGTAAATGGCCATTCTTAATGAAAATTAGAAAACGTTAGATTTCAATGCGGTGAATTTTGAAACGGTTTGTTGTTTTCACTTGTGATTTATTTGTAGTTCTGTATTTTAAAATTAATTTTCTGGTCGTAATAAAAACTAATCAGTCATGTGTGAATATTATTAATCGTAATATGAAACCTGAAGTATCTAGACATTATGAATGTAACCATTTTTGACAAGCATTTGAAATATCAGTTTCATGAATTGTAAATGAACAAGCCTACGTCGTCTGACTGACTCAACAAATATCTATGGACATTCAACGTGTAAATATGAATAAGGTCAATTGCATAAAATAACATATAAAATGTTACTATTATTTATTGTCCTTATGATCATTATTATTATTATCTCAATTGACAAGATTCAATTCTCATACTAAGCATTTCATTGAAACAAAAAATTTTACATTTTCAATTTTCCGATAATGCTCTTCCACTTATCGTGACTGAACACTTTACTTCAAATCATTCAGACCTTTATTGAATGACCTTTCTAATTTGCAAATATTACAATTTGTAAGTATATACATATATATATGTCGTAACAGATGCAAACGTTCACCATTGTTAGCACATTACATTGTCAAGTTCATTAAGGCTATGCCTTATTTCTGGCCTTTATAAAATATTAAAATTATGGACTTATAACGGTATAGTGAGATGATGAAGTTATTGAAAACTATTGCTCGCTAAATTATTTTTCATTTTTGAATATTTTATGAGAATTTTCAAGTGCTACAATGTGATTGTACCAGTAATTAATAGTTATATAGGTGTGCAAATGAATACGGTGATATAATAAGTAGTGATAAATAACAATGAAGGCTTAGTTGACGATCAGACGTGCTTCATACGTACGCATAGTTCTGGTTTCAGGTACTTTTAATATAAAACAAGAATATTAAATTCTTGCTTTTTGTATTCATTAAACGGATAATACTCTTATTTCTTTTTACACCCAGTATATGACCTTTAATCACGTTAGTCATTTCAATGATGATGGTTTCCCATAAGATTGGTAGGCAAAATTCCTAAAGCGGAATGCAGCGGCACCAAATATCAGGCTTTGCAAATACGAATTAGACGATGATAACTGTCTATCGTATTTTTTCTTCATGACTGCTGAGCAAATGAATTTGACAGGTCGTTTCTGTGATGTTATTGGTTTTGACGGGACGTACAGGACGAATAACGAGAACGTCCATTTATATCAGGTCGTAGCCCTTGATATGAATTTTAAGGCAATACCCGTTTGCATTGCATTTTTAAGTCGCGAAACGTCGGCCTTGGTTTCTCGATTTCTCTTCTTTTTTCAACGGTCTACGAACAGTCGACAGGTGATAGGCATTGTGACCGATGATTCACCTGCAATAGCTGCTGCCATCACGCAGGTCTATCCAAATGCCCACCATATTTTGTGTCGTGTACACCTTGTTCGCAATGTGATAAAGAGGGTAAGTGTATCGTTCATTAACACTAACCCATTAACCGTAAATGTAGAGGGTACGATCAGAAATTATACAACTATTTTTTCGCCTGATGTTCACTCGAACGGTTGAAAGGTAAATCAAAAGGTGCATAACATTATTTTGTAGTTTTAACAGTGTACTATCGTTAATCGAAAATTCCGACGGAACGTTTGCCAGATATGTGAGAGACCACCTACTACCGAAAAAACACAAATGGTCTACTGCTTTTCGACCATCATCAACGCTGCTTGAACAAAATAATACCAACTTCGTGGAGACGAGTCGTCGAATTTTGAAGATGCATAAGCTGAATCGAAAAACACCGGTGTTGAGATCCATTTTCAGTGTGCTACTTCGCACTAGATATTGGATGGAAGCCAGACTACAGAAATATACATCAGAGTGTCGGCTAAAAGGAAACATTGGTCAGGAGCCACAACGTTCAGTAACGATGAGGAGGAAGTGGTTTCTATTAACTCCGAAGAGTTCATGTAACGGGACTTCCAATATGAAGATGATGAAGAGAACTGTTTGTGTGATATATGTAATCGTGCACAGCCTCTATGTGAAACTGGTGATGCAGTTGGTTGGGTTTTCTGTCCTTGTGAAGCAATGTTTCATAGGTTCTGTGCCTACGACTCATCACCGAACGTACGAGCAGTGCACTGTCCTATGTGTGGCGCCATTACAAACTAAAACGGGAACGTGTACAGGCCCTTTTCAGGGCCACCCACAATTTGATTTCCATAATGTCTTCTCAATTTCTTTCCATTAATATCTAACGAACTTAGATATGCCTTATAGATTAATCATTGATAAGCCATTGTAGCTCATTTATTCGTAAACTCGTTTCCGACGTTCATTAGATATAAAGGTTAAGAAAACTTAGACAAGATTTGGTAATCTAATGAACAATAATCTAATAGTGTGTGTACAGAGTAAATGTACATATATACAGGGAAATGGATGAGTCAACGATTAGATTAAGCAGCTAATAATGAAGTTGGCAGAATGAATATATGCGTAGGGTGTAAACATGTTCATTCACATATATTTCATACACGTACAATAATAATAAGAGTACAACAAGTTGTTATAGTATGGATGACTTTGTCCACTGAATAAGTTAACAAAAACGGTTTAACTGAGGTAAATGAGAATCAACTCAATTGTATGTGAGTCGCTATAAATATAATAAGATAATTACTATTATTAATGTGATTAAAGCTCATAGAGAAGTAAACGCAATTATTTATGAAACAAGTTGAAACCATCATCATTGAAATGACTAACGTGATTAAAGGTCATATGCTGGGTGTAAAAAGAAATAAGAGTATTATCCGTTTAATGAATACAAAAAGCAAGAATTTAATATTCTTGTTTTATATTAAAAGTACCTGAAACCAGAACTATGGTTAGTGAACAAGCTTTGTTTGTACTTGGGTTGTCCGTTGGGTTTGTTTGCAGGAAGATTGCGTATAGATATTATAATCGGACATGTAAGTTTGCATGCTAGGTCTAAGGAGGCGGTTTTGTGTGAGGACTAGTGATAGTATTCAATTATTGAAAGAGGTAGATCAAAAGAAGTTTAAAACTGAGAATCAGAGCTCCTTCACCATTCTATGAGAAATGAGATTAGTTGCCATTCGAGGACTAATTAATACATACAACTGTCTTGAGAAACATCAGTTGTGATTGGAATAATTTAGTAGTGACATGTATCGTTATATTACTTAACGACCAAGGTTAGAGATGAAATGAATTTTTAGGTGTTACTGATGTGTGAATAAGTGTGAAACGTATTGTTTCTAAATATAAAGTTAGTCAATGTTTTTGTCGCTTCGCAAAATATACATTTTTGTACATTGATTTGAGGAATCCTTCTGGATACGAGTCAGTCAGTCAGTCAGTCACAGTTAACGTACTACTGCCACTTACCTGTTCAAACAGACATAACGTCCAGTGATGGAAAGCCAAGGGCGTTAACTGTGTCATTGATCTAATACATAAATACACCATGACCCCTCAACCATAAGTTGACAAAACACAACACTTTTTTGTACAGTAGGACACTAAAAGATTGTGGTACACAAGATGGGATAGTAGTATTGAAAAAAAAGAAGAGGGGTTACAAAATAAATAAACAACTTGGCATTTGACAAAAGATAAACATCATACAAAAACAGATTTTCTCCAGTTAACAATATCGATCTTATGTTCGAGAAGAATGAAACAGGAAACTACATGATTGTTTCTGGCTTCTATTTTGATCAATGACGAAATATGTGGCTACTAAGTTATAGTCTTTAGGGACCCACTTAAGGAATCGTGACGAGCCAACATGCATCATTCTTATACAGCCATTTTTCGTTTCATTGAACGTCAACTGACCTTATCACATACCTACCACTCACACAGCTACTTAGCAACACGAATCTCAACTAGGATATTTTCTTCACGTAGGAAAAAGTTGCCAGGCCGACTGAAAATTACCACACAAAACTTAATAACCCATTTTCAAACAAAACAAAAAAGTATATGAATATAGAACATTTTGTTAACCACGAAGATAACTAATATTAGAACAAAGACTTAAGGGTTATGTGTTATAACTGTATCGTTGAAGTGAACTGTTGACCTGAACTGAGATCACAAGACGCAGGCAGATGAAAGTTTATATGAACAACAAAACCAGATTAACAATGATTCTGAAAGGTTTAATTTTACACTGATTAAGTCATATTCTAAATGAACTAAGAAGGTAATGAATGAGAGGACAATGGTTTCGTAAACAAAGGACCAATTTAACTACAACGGGGGAAGATTATCAAGAAGCAAGTACACAAATCAATTCCACGTTGACCCCTTTTAGTGCTGTTGCTGGTCCGGGTTGCAAACCCTACCCCGTAGAAGAGAACCTTACTAAAAAGCACCTAACAAAAAGAAGCATTTAGACCATTAAAAATCTCCAGTGATAGTCGGAGGGTTTTCATATAGAATATTTATGACGTCTCATGGTCAAAGCCGAGATTTTTCGGAAGTCACGAGGCTGATGTCCCTTCTAATAATTAAAGCAACGAATAAAAAATAGACGCACAGGTTGTCCGCACAATGTGGGAGACCGCAAGGGCCATTCAAATAGCGGCGAAAATGATAAGATACAACCATGGTGGTGCTTGGAATAATTGAAGCCGACTGGACCCAAGCTGGACAGAAAATATTAGCTTTGAAAGAGGTGCTGTTGCATTCTGTTCATGGAGAGGAAAACTGCTAACACATGCAACGAGTTGCAGTGATGCTGTCCAAAGAACTACGAGAAACACTTATAAGATAGGAATCTCATGGATTCTAGGTCATTAAAGGATCCTTGAAAACATACGAAGGGATTAAAATTAATGTCATTTTATGACATGTGTTCATCAATGATAACAAAGAGGACGTTAAAATTAGTTTTATAAGAGGGAGCAGTTCATTATAGGGAACTGCCCTGGAAAAGATCAAACCATCCTGATGGAAACTCTAAAAATGCCAGTTGAAATGGACAACATCAGATATGATATTATGGGACGACATGGACTGGGAGAAAGGAGCAAGGTTGCTGAGAGGCTAGTAAGTCTATGTGCTTTCAACAAAATGATTATGGTTTGTACAATTTTCCCTCCAAAACGTACACACAAAGCTTCACGAGACCACGCTACGGAGAAACTGATCGATCGCATCTGGATCAACAGAAAATTCGGAAGGTCCATGGAAGACGTAGGGAAAAGGGAGGAGCTAATATGAATTCAGGTTTACACTTGGTGGTGATCAAGCTGAAATCGAAGTTAATGAAGCATAGGACAATCGGACAAGCAACTCAGCAAAAACTCAATTAAACAGTCCTTCGAGATACCAGTAAATCAAGCGAATTAGGAATAGCTTTCAGCAATAGTTTCCAAATCTTTCAAGATATACTACGAAGAGAAACCCATATGGACAATAATTGAGAAGGAAAAAGGAAATAACCTCAACATACCAAGTGCCGGGGCTCATGAAGCACCCGTTAACAGCATGATTTTTAATTCATAATCTGGACAGGATTCAACACAAGAAAAACAAAAAACAACAGTCAACAACAGCTGAACAAGAACAGAAACGGCTAGAGTACAGGTCGAATATACAGAAGGAAACAAGTGAGTGAAGAAAATATTAGAGCTGACAAACAGGAATATGTAGCTGACCTAGAAACTACAAAATTAATTACTTACACTTGTCAGTTGTAACATTTTGGTCCTAGTCGTGCAACTAAATCAAAGTTGCCTAAAAACCTGACCAATCATTAGGATAAACAAAACCCATAAATTAGTGTTTCGATCCAGTTAATCTGATTTTAGTATATCTAGGTCTTGTTCCTTGAGTAACGTTATATACGTACGTATCTACTTTCGTAAAGTGGAAGGGTTACGTTGAGGCTAATGCAGGGAAAACACGGTCGAACAAACAGTTGTACAATATGCCAAAGATATTGAAGAAATAAATGAAACGGAAATGAAAACCTAAACGATGAATCGAAATGAAGGCTATGATGTTTGTCGTTATTAAGTAATTTCACAGGAGATAGGTTGCAAAGGCTTATTTTATACACACAGTTTATGTAAATTTAATCCAGATATAACCAAGGGTTAAACAATGAAAGATATACAAAAGCACACTATTTTTGTCATATTTTATACTACTCGACTCAAAATGGTGTATGTTGTGATCTCATGACTTATGTCGAAGTAATCAATGTTCTGGGTTTAATGACCAAGAGAACTATACTGAACCATCGATGTCAAGTGACTATAAAAGTGATCTTGTCAAATTTTACTTAGATATCAGCCACTTAAAAGGTAAACAGCGTTTTAGAAAATTAGTTGTAGGAAACTGTAGTAGGCTATGTTTAACAGTTAAGACCGAACGAAGAACATATTGTAGGTATATAAATGAATACCTAAGTTTGTTTTTCTCGTCTTGAGACTTAAAGAATTGTTAAGATAAAAAGTCAATGAATTATGTCAAAATTCTAAACAAATCTCATTTTTATTTGTTTTATTTCATTATATAATGAAAGGTTCTTACTCAGTAGTTAACACGCTACAAGTTATAAGCTATCAATAATTACAGTTAACGATTATTTAAATCATCCATAATTATGGATGGTTTATGAGAGATGCCAAACGGATTTTCCAAAAATCTACCTTTCTACTAGGGACAAAACAGATGGTTCTAAATTTATGTGGGGAATTAGATTAGCGTTTTAGAGTTGGATACTAAAGTTAGGGATAGGAGTTAGACCAGGCTCCCAATTCTGAGGAAAACCCCCACCAATGGGTAAGTTGGTAATTTCCCCAAATTTAGGGGAGGGTTTTCATCACGAACTAACGTTAGCTATGATGCCAGAATGCTATTTATACGCACAAATGAATGGATTTCGTGCTAAAATCCAAGACTTACCTAAATCTAATTGTTTTGTTCAGAAATTATAGTCCCGCCTAAATTACACAGTGGCATTACCCGTCAATGAAGGTTCAAGTGGTTGTGGACGGAATAGAAGAAGCTTCCGCTTAACAGGCTTCCGAGTCTAGTAGCAGAGGATCACCAAATCCTCCAGGCAGGAACCTAGGTATGTGTAGCGGTAAATAAATCCCCAAAATAAATAGCTCTAAGTTTTCGACATTGGATGCTGACCATATGTTTTAGTGGACTCACCTAGCTGAAGGCGCTCGGTCAGGCATCCGCACCAGATCACGTGTGGTAACGCCGTGCTCAACATCAACCGCAATCGCTAGCCAGATTAGATCAGAGAATTCCGATATATTGGTCATCGCCAAATATACTCTTCCGGTCTCCTCGACTCTGTCTTTTGATTTCTCTTGGTGGGAACGAAATATATTAGGTGTTACTGGTAGAAGCGTTGTCAAACACTGAATACCTGTGACATCATCATTGGTGAACCCGACGTGATCTGGTACACCTAATTGCAACTGTGAGTCTGTTCCTTTTTGGGATTTTTATATATCATTGCCTTATTTTTTATTTTTATTTTTAAACATTGTGATTTTTTTTCGTGTTTTTTCTTGGATATATATATATTTTCCCCTCGTTCATTATCGTACTTCATACTTCATCATGACTGAACAGACACCTAAAGTACTCAAGCTTAAGACTTTGTCCCCACCTTCATTTCAACTGATGCCTTTCTGGCCCGACAACATCGAAGCCTGGTTCTGCTACGCAGAAGCCGACTTCTCCGAGCACGGCGTGATCGACACACGTGCACAATTCCTCACAGTAGTCAAGGCACTACCGCGCGAATTCAGCAGGTACGTAACACCTAGTATGTTTACTAGTGATGTTTCCGATCCTTACGAAATCTTAAAACGCTCGATTCTTAAACGAGGAGACCTAACCGATCGACAAAGGTTAGATCAACTCTTCAATAACATCGACCTGCAACACGGTTCTGCGACAGACATGTTGCAACGGATGAGAGAGGTTATAGGCCCAAGAACTTTCGACGAAGGTCTATTCAAACAACTCTTCTTGTCAAAACTTCCCCAACAGGTGCAAGCAGTTCTGGTCTCGTTCCAGAACAACGGCTTAGACGAGCTAGCTGCATCTGCCGACCGCATTCTAGAAATTACGAAACCTACTACCGAGGTATTTTCAGTCAAAGAAAAGCCTCACACGACTCAGAATGATATAAACGACTTATGTCACACACTCACGCGTTATCTTAGTCTTCGTACCGACCGTAAGAGATCGCGCACACCACGTAGAAGCATTTCTCGTAAGCGATCTGTCTCTAGACCACGAGAGACAGATAACCCCGACTGGTGCTGGTATCATAACCAGTATGGAAAGTTTTCCAGAAATTGCAGAAAACCCTGCAATTTTCCCAACACGAAACCGACTGATTCGAAAAACAATTCGGGAAACTTCCAAGCCGGCACGCGTTAACGGCAACCGTAGCCGGCGAACAAAGCCGTCTGTTATTCGTCACAGATGTGACAACGAGAGTTCGCTACCTCGTCGACACTGGCGCAGAAGTTAGCGTTCTCCCAGCAAATCCTAACGACCGACTTCACGAATCGACCCTAAACTTACAGGCGGCAAACGGAAAACCGATCGCTACGTATGGCAAAAGGTACGTTTACCTTAACGTGGGTTTACGCAAACCCATACACTGGATTTTCGTTGTTGCAGATGTCTCTATGCCAATCATTGGTATGGATCTTCTACAACACCATAATCTGATCATCGACACGCGCAAACGGAGGCTAGTAGACGGAAACACTAATTTGTCCGTTTGCGTAACTTCTTTTACTGGTTGTAGAGTATCCCCAGTCACAGTTAAACATATGATCGACCCACTCTATCAACCACTACTCGATAAGTACCCTGGGATACAACAAACTCAACCGAAACTACCGTGTGTAACCAGCAACGCTACACATCACATCACGACTACAGGACCACCTGTATTCTCTAAAGCACGACGACTAGCTCCTGAAAAGCTAAGGTTAGCGAAAAACGAATTCGATCACATGATGGACTTAGGAATCATACGACCGTCAAGTAGCCCATATGCATCTCCGTTGCACATGGTCCCTAAAAAGGACAGCAACGATTGGCGTCCAACTGGTGACTATCGGTGATTGAACGCGAAAACCATTCCCGATCGTTACCCGTTGCCTCACATTCACGATTTGACAGCTACCTTGAAAGGTACAACTGTCTTTTCGAAAATCGACTTGGTTAAAGCGTATAACCAAATCCCTATGGCTACTGACGACATACCGAAAACAGCTATCATAACTCCTTTCGGACTCTATGAATTTTTGCGAATGCCTTTCGGTCTAAGGAATGCTGCTCAAACATTCCAAAGATTCATAGACGACGTTTTTCGAGGTCTCAACTTCGTACACGCGTATGTTGATGACTGTCTAATCGCAAGTCCGGACAGAGAAACACATCTCAAGCATCTGGATCTTGTTTTCGAACGACTTCAAAAACATGGCATTACTGTAAACGTTCAGAAATGCCAATTCGGAACCGACTCATTAGACTTTCTGGGACACACTATCGATGCTCAAGGCATTCGACCTCTTAGAACCAAAGTGGCGGCCATTCTGGATTACCCAGAACCGACCACCGTCAAGCAATTACGCACGTTCAACGGCCTCGTAAGTTTCTATAGACGTTTCATACCCAAATGCGCATTACTTATGAAACCTCTGACCGACCAACTTCGTGGAAATGCGAAATCCATTAATTTGGACGACACCGCACGAAAAGCATTCTCCACAGTTAAGGAACTGATTGCTAAAGCAACAATGCTCGCACATCAGGACACCCGAGCACCCATTAGCATCGCAGTAGACGCATCCGACTCAGCAATCGGAGGAGTCTTACAACAATGGGTTAACAACTCCTGGCAACCCTTGGCATTTTTCTCTAGAAGGTTGCTAGACACCGAATCAAGGTACAGCACATTCGGTAGGGAACTATGAGTTTTGTATTGTACTGTTTGGCATTTCGAACACTATGTCGAAGGCCGTGAATTCACTCTTTTCACGGACCATAAACCGCTCACTTTCTCGTTAAGCTCTCCTGACAAGTACTCTCCCCGTGAGTCTCGACAACTGGACTACATTTTGCAGTTTACTTCAGATATTCAACATATTTCTGGAGCAAACAATGTAGTTGCAGACGCCTTGTCTCGCATAACTTCCTTGAACAGTTTCCAAGGAATCGACCTTCTTAAACTCGCCGAGCTTCAAAAAGAAGACAGTGATCTTCAGCACGAGTTATCGTCCACAACACTTAAACTACGCATCAAACAGATGGGAACAGGTAAAGAAACCTTACTTTGTGACACATCTACAGGTAGGGATCGCCCAATCGTGCCGAAACATTATCGACGCAATGTCTTCAACACATTGCACAAACTTTCTCATCCACTTGTTCGTGCAACCATCAAGCTTATAGCAGAAAGGTTTTGCTGGCCTGGAATGAATAAAGACGTGAGGGAGTGGGCACGCTCCTGTGTAAGCTGCCAAAAATCTAAGGTTATCAGACACAATAAATGTCCCTTAGGCTCGTTTAAAACTCCCGATGCTCGTTTCGACCATGTTCATTTGGATTTGGTAGGACCTTTACCAGATTCAAATGGATACTCTTATCTCTTAACCTGCGTTGACCGTTTCACCCGATGGCCAGGAGCAGTACCTATCAAGGACATCACTGCTGAAACAGTGGCTCGCGCCTTCGTCGAACGATGGGTAGCAAACTTCGGCTGCCCTTCAACCATCACTACAGACCGCGGACGTCAGTTTGAATCCGATCTTCTCCGTCGTCTGACCACACTTTTAGGAATCACTCGCTTCCGAACGACCGCCTACCATCCACAAGCAAACGGGTTGGTAGAACGTTTTCACCGACAACTGAAAGCTTCGCTATCAGCAGCAAACGTTTCACAGTGGACCAACGCTCTTCCACTCGTCTTACTAGGTATCCGCAATGCAGTGAAAACTGACATTGGATACACTGCGTCTCAACTCGTTTATGGAACGACACTTCGACTTCCAGGAGAATTCGTGGATCCTTCATCCTCTTCAATGAACATGGATCTAACCTCCTACACGAACAGGCTTACAAACGCAATGCGTTCAGTTAAACCTGCTTCCACTCGACCTCAATCAACTGATGTTTTCGTTCAACCTGACTTACGATATAGTACACACGTTTTCGTTCGTCGAGACTCGCATCGACGACCATTCGAATCAGCATACGAAGGACCCTTCAAAGTTCTTCAACGTGAATCTAAGTACTATATAGTCGATAAGAACGGAACAAACGATAGCATCAGCATCGATCGCTTAAAAGCAGCGTATTTAGAAGGAAATCCTATCCACGTCGATTTTCCTTCGGTACAATCGAACGACACGACTCCGACACTTACAATACCTCATCCGACAACCAACACACACGATGATACTTCGACAGTATCCGAAAATAAACTTAAAACGACGCGTTCTGGAAGAAGGGTGAGATTTCCAGAACATTTAAACGACTATTGCACGTAAGGCACTTCTCGACATTTTATATTATTTTTTTTAAAAAAAACAATTTTAATATGCTTATATATTTTTATTTCTATTTAAAAAAAACAAAACAAAAAAAACAATTTTTTTAACGCTATTACGTGTTCATGAGTTTATTTTCCATTTTTTTCTCTGACATTGTGCTTTTACACACATACGAGTGTATTTCGACATGCACTTACATTTTATTTTTTCTTTTCCAGGACGGCTGGAAAAGAACGATGACGTTTATGAGGATCCGAAATTTTCATTGTACATTTTCTTTTTTTACTATGTTGAACCTCCGTCCCATATAGTAAGGAAAGACGACCAGACGCTGCTAAATTTAGTGAGCTATCAGAAGAGTGTTTACCGACGACAAACTCGTTGGGTTTAAACTTCTGGCTGGCCACGTCTTAGGGTCGTCACTACCCCACTAGGGGGGGAGTGATCTGTAGCGGTAAATAAATCCCCAAAATAAATAGCTCTAAGTTTTCGACATTGGATGCTGACCATATGTTTTAGTGGACTCACCTAGCTGAAGGCGCTCGGTCAGGCATCCGCACCAGATCACGTGTGGTAACGCCGTGCTCAACATCAACCGCAATCGCTAGCCAGATTAGATCAGAGAATTCCGATATATTGGTCATCGCCAAATATACTCTTCCGGTCTCCTCGACTTTGTCTTTTGATTTCTCTTGGTGGGAACGAAATATATTAGGTGTTACTGGTAGAAGCGTTGTCAAACACTGAATACCTGTGACATCATCATATGTTAACAATAAAAGAGGAGAAAGAAATTGGTAAGTCATAGTATGATGCTGTCCTGGGTCCTTAATAATAGGTCAAGTTGCCTCCTAAAGGACTCCTGGGAAGTCGCTTGGACTAGCATTTGACAACTCTTAAGGAATAGAAGTTATGTCTATATTCCGTTTTGCTATGTTGTGTCTCCAGTTTCTGGGTGTTACCCCTTAGGTTAGTGTTCGAACTAAGCTTAAGTAGGTGTTTAAGAGGATGTCCAGAAGTGTTAAGGATACTGTAAGCCATTGGAAGGTCACCTCTAAGACGCCTATACTCTAATGGGTAAAGGTCTAGTGATTGGAGGCGCTCTTCATAAGGTTTAAATTTGAGTCCTCGAACTGATTTCGTGGCTCGCCGTTGGATACGCTCCAGGGTGTCCTTATCCTTTTGGAGTGAGGGAGGAAATACTATGTCTCCGTACTCTAAATGGGGATGGATAAAACTATTGATTATATGGAAAGTTCCTCCGTCAAACTGTCCAAAAATGCGCTTCAATGTTACCAGTGCAAGGTTGGCTCGGAAGGCATTTTTGTCACAGTTAGCATAAGACTCTAAACCGTAGGGCACCAGGACTCCTAAATCTTTTCGACTTGGGATACTACTAGAGAGGAGCTTCCTAAGTTATAACTGTAGTCTGCGACATGTCGCAGATGGAATACTTTACACTTTGAAGTGTTAAAGTCCGTTATCGTCTGCTCAACTTTGAAGTCGAGTCAGATCCTCCTGAAGTGCGTATATATCGTCTTGATTGCGTATCTTTCTCTAAAGTTTAACATCATCGGCAAAGAGTAATAATTCTGACGTTGCCTGTTGAGGAAGATCATGTATGTAGATCAAGAAGGGAAGAGGTTCTAGTACTGAGCCCTGGGAGACCCCACTAGGACATTCCATAGCCTGAGATAAAGTGAAATTAACCCTGACCTTAAAATGTTGATTTTTCAGATATGAAGTGAGCCAGTCGATTAGAGGTGGTCTGATACCCGATCGTTTGAGCTTATTGATAAGACATGTATGGTTAACCTTATCAAAAGCTTTTGAGAAATCTGGGTAGATGATATCAACCTTCCCCTTGTGATCGAGGATGCTTGTACATTTGTCCACCGCAGTCAGCAGGTCATCTATACAATAGTGACCCTTCCTGAAACCATACTGTTGGGATGAGAAGAATTTTAAGGACAGTAAATAGTCATTTATACCATCGCATACCAGGGACTTTTGAAGGTATTGATAGAAGAGCTACCGGCCTATAAGTTGAAGGTTTATTGCTTCGACCTCCATTGAAAATTGGTGTTATGTGGGCCATCTTCCAATTTTTTTCGGTAATTTACCTCGGCTTAGCGTATGTGAGAACATCACGCTAAGAGGCATTTTCAGGATTGAGCCTGCTTCCCTCAGTATGGTTGAGTGGACCATATCCGGGCCAGGAGGTGTGTCTATTCTTAAGTGCTGCAATTTCCGGAACACCAAGTCAGCACTTAGGTCCACTTCGGAAAGTCCTGTGGAATTGCAGATGAAACTGTCGTCAGTAAAGTTGATGTCAGCCGGTTGAAATGTTTGAGAGTAATGTGCCGCCAGAAGGTTAGCGGTGTCGCCATCGTTGTTGGCCGGGCCGTTAAGACCTAGCAGTTGAGAAACTCCCGTTTTGGCTTGACAAAGAGAGGCTGCATAACGGAATAGGCTTCTAGGGTTACAGGCAAATTTGTCCATAAGCTTTGTCTGGTACTGAAGCCTGTCTTCTCTTATAGCCTTCGTGCATGTGTTCCTGATATGTTTATATTGCCTATACGCTCCATCGTTATCAGTTCGTTTGTATTCCGCCCAACAGTGCCTTTTGCGGCTTAACAGGCGAAGAGTACGGTTCTTGATTACTGTAGGTGGCTTGCAGCTTTTGGGAACCGTTTGAGGAACTGAATGGTTTGTAGCACATAATAGCGTGTGCAGTAAGAAGTCCCAATGACCGTCCACATCGAGTTGAGGGTGAACATCCCAAACCACCTGTTGTAGATAGTCATGTAGAGCTGGCACATTCAGCCGTTTAAAATTCCAACGCAAATTATTGTTGGGATACCTTAGCTTACTTTTGATGACAAAACTGAAAGCTATGACGACATGATCGCTCTTTCCCAGAGGAGCCAGGATTGAGAGGTTGTCAACTAGGAATTCTTCGTTTGTGAATACACAGTCTAAGCGCGATGGTGTCTGACTGTTTCTCCAACGAGTTGCCGACCTCACATTTTCATATAAGCCCAAGTCATCGATGAGGTTGAAGAACCGAGCTTTAATTGAGTTGTCGCCTCCAGTATACATGTGATCCGCGAAGTTGACTCTAGGGAGATTAAAGTCCCCTAGAATCAGGATGTGTGTGAAACCGAGACGGGTAGAGCGGGATAGTCCTTCCAACATACGACTATCGTACTCGATGTCGGCAGTTGGCTTCCTGTAAATGACTCCGACTAGACACCTCGAAGTAGCAGACAATCTTACAGAGCACCATATGGATTCCTCAAGATTGTTAAACTCGAGGTTATGAACTTGGTGTACCTCCAAACAAGATCGTATGTACACGGCTACTCCACCCCCAATTCCTGATTTTCTGTCGTTGCGGAACAAAGTCATCCCAGGTACTGCTAACTCCTGGTCCGAGAACTGAGAAGATATCCAAGTTTCCGTTATTCCTATCAGATAAGCCTTATTAGTATTGCTAAGTTCACGTAATTCATCCATTTTGTTTGGTAGACTCACGGCGTCCATGTATAAGCAGTTTATGCTTTCAATTTGAAACGCGTGAACTTCTTCCTGTTTGTCTGTATGAACCTTACGTGAATGGACAAGTAGCCCACCTATATGAGGTTTGCCGAGATGGTAGGCCCTGTCCTTTACACGTTTTTTATCATCTAAACAGTCCACAAGTGGAATGGTCAGCTCCATCTTGCCTTTGTGTTTGGTCCTAGCTTCATATGGCCTATCTGGGTGCATGTGGATTCCAGGCGGCAATCGACGTCTGTTTGCACGAAAGGCCTCCAGAGTTGCAGCAGCCACGTGGGAGGATGGGAAGGTCATCTTCATTAGACGGGGTCTAGGATCACCATCCTTCTTGGCTAGACTCGTCACATGCTGAGTTAGTAGGTGTTTAAGCCTCAAGGACTGTTTGATGAATTTCCGTTCCCTGATGTCAGAGTTTGGTTGAGTAAGTTCCGTATCTTCCGGTATACCTTGCACATTTATGTTTCTTCCACGGGTAAACTTCTCGCGAGATTCTTCAGGGGTGTTCCGTATGATATTGCGCTCAGACTACTGTATGTCGGGCAATATTCTTATGTTTCCGTCGGATTTCAGCAAGTGACTGGCTAGCAAGACGTCCTCTACGTCGGTAGCATTCTTAAGTGTTACTCGAAGAAGCCTCGGGTGATTTAGATCCTTGGAATCCCTTCCTCGAGTGAGCCGAGTGACCGTCAAAGGCTCTATTCTAGGAATTTCGAGCTTTCTGTTCAGCTCACCCCAGAGCATCCTATCATTTTTGTCCTGCAGACTGAGGGGAAGGTCAGGATTGTCAATGAGATTCGTGATTATGAGAGAATCGTCATGAAATGTTGTTGATTTACCAGGTTTCCCGATGGGTTCAGGTTTAATACCTTGTTGTTCGGAGGTCAAGGCACGTTTTTGAATCTTGGGCTCCTTGATGACCGGACGAACATTCTTGGGGGTAGACTGCGACCAGATCAACAGTTGTTTTCCGTACAACAACACTTGGGATGCTCAGCTTAGGCGGTGACACCTGGTTCTTTTGGGCTCTGCTAACGTGGGTCGAATCACCTACAGGGTTTTTGGGAACCACTGATGTGTTCAGGGACCCTGAGCTGGGAGACCCGAGTTTACTTAGGGAGTCTAATACCGTCGACGTAATGATGGTGCTGAGCTTCAACACGTCATCATTAGTGCTAATGGATGTTCCATCGATTGTATACCTGTCGACATCCATAGTCTTGTGTTCATTGCGCGCTCTTGTTTGTTTACCCGTTTTTTTACTGTCGTTATCCAAGTTTGCTGACAACTTGTTCCGCAGACCTGTCAGTAGGACGATGATGTTACTCAGCAAGACCTCAGCGTCCGTGCTGCACGTGACACATACCCACTTTTGGTCCGTTTCACTGAGTCTATTGTAAGAAGTTGCCGTCAGATCTGTGCACGCTTCGTGGAATCAACCTTTGCACTGCACTCCCGTTGTAACAGCAAAATGGCATCCCGGACGTTTGCATGAGTTTTTCATGAAGCAAACTATGTTATAGGTGCTTGCAAAAGCCTAAGACCGTAAAAATACACTAAAAAGCACACTGAAAACGGACAAAAATGGGTAAAAACGAGTGAGATAAACTGAATTAGTCTTTACGTGAAAAACAAAAACAAACCGAATAGTAAGCTGAGGCAAGACCACAGTTAACTATTAAATATGGCGAAACTCGAAAAAAGTAATCTACCGAACGTATAGCTCGGGATAGATTCTTTAGAACTGAAATGGTACTTTTGTTGCGTAAAAACACAGCAAAAGTTTGGTAAATGCAAATTACGTTAGGACTAAACTTCCAGTTCGAAAAGCCACTATTCATCCTTTTCATCTCTACTTACAATTCCCGATAAAGTATGTTCTTTGGTTTTCCTCTTTTCCGTTTCCCTTCAGGATTCCAAGTTAGTGTTTGCCTCATGATGCAGTTTGATCATTTCCACAATGTGTGTCATATCCACTTCCAACGTACGTTGGAAGCTGGTTTGTTTCCCCCCACAGTAGGTTGTTCCTGATTATATCCGGCCAACGTACATTCAGTATTTTACGTACACAATTGTATATAAATACTTGTACCTTCTTGATGATGGTTGTGGTAGTTCCGTATAACAGAACTCACTAACTTGATGTTGTGGAGATATGCATGACAAGCTTATTTTGCAAGTAGCTTTTATGTTATTTGTATTTATTCTGTTAGTTTTTCATAGCCTGCACATTTACCATTAAATGATTATACGTGTTATTTAAGCGTGTGACCTTGAAAGCACTTCTCTCCGTCGTGTTACACTCATAGCACGACACACGCTGTTACATACTAACAAATACACTGCTATACACATACCTCTTGTACTTCATTGATCGTGATTGTGTTAACTGAACTCTAAATCAACTACCGTCTACATTTATAGACTACAACCAAATTATACCATATTCTACGTTTGGTTATACCACTGGGAGTACATCAACCTTACTGGAATCTTCAGTAATCTATAATTGTGGATTTTGGTACCAGACTCAATCGTAACACGCACCAACTTTGCTGAATTAAGTAACGTCTCTAATTTTGGTTGTGTTTATAACATTTAACTGATATATATATATTAACGTTACCATTTGTACTTAATAACTCTGTCGTCATTTTTGAGTTCATATATCACTTGTCCACCTCAATGTTAGTATTGAAGATCGTGGCTTTGATATTGATTGACAGTTGTTTTGAGTTTCAGATATTCTTCAACTGTGGAATCGCTGTCCTTTTCTTGTCAATCTTCGCCTTTACGTCTGCATCACATCCTCCATGTTCATCGATGATACTACACAGACACGTGAAACTTTCCACATCTTCCAGAGTTTCTCTAACAAGTGTGATTGTGTTGGTGTTCTCTGTGTTGTATTTGAGGATATTGCTTTTCTCCTTGTATATATTTAGGTCTACTGATGCAGAGAATGCTGCTACATTAGTTTTCTTCATCTGCATTTGTTGATGTGTATGAGATAGAAGGGCTAGGTCATCTACGAAGTCCAAATCGTCTAATTGACTCTGGGCTGTCCATTGTACTCCGTGTTTCCTCTCAGATGTCGAGGTCTTCATAATCTAACCAACTCACAGAAGAAAAAGAAAGAGGGGAGTAGGCAGCCTCGTCTGACTCCGATCCTCACTTGGAATGCATCTACCCTACATTCACGACTTTGCAATGTAGTTCATCACCAAATTATGATTATGAATAAAATGTAATGTGAACATACACTTCAAATTCAATGATGAAATCTTCGGACAAGTAGACTGTATCGTGGTGGGTTCACCCCTAGGTTCCATATTGATTGGCATTTTTCTCTCTAGACTAAAAAACGGCCTGCTTTCACAACAGATTGCCGATATATGGACGATAGGTTTATTCTTAGTAACGACCATACTGGCCCGATAGAAATACTTGAGCAATTCAATAAAGTTCATCCGTCCATAAAATTCACATGTGAGAAAGAAAATTGAGGTAGAATAGCCTTTCTAATTGTTCTACTTACAGGGAGAAAAGACGGATCGTTGGGGAGAAACATAAACCAGAAAACTAGTTGAACGGGCCAATATACAAACTTTTTTAGTTTTGCTCCTCTACGGTACAACAGGGACCCGATTAAGACACTGCATCATAGAGTCAAGAACATATTATCGATAAATGCGATCGAAAACGAAACAAAGGCACTGTACAAAACCCTGAAAGAAAACAGATATCCAGAGAAATTTATAAATAAAAACATAGCCAATAATAGAGAGCATATAGAATGCCTAACCGTGGATATAATGCCTCTGTATATACGCTTACAATCCGGAGGCGATGCACCTAGGGAAATGCTAAAATGGAAGTTACGCAAATCAATTCAGAGAACTTTTAATGCAGTTAAACGACATTTACTGTTTTCCATACGTCCAATGGTCACTCCAAGGTTGAAAGATAAATTGCCTAAACCAGCCACTTATTTCTGTATCTATCAATTCAACTTTTCTTGTGGTACAAGTTATATTGGCATATGTCCCAGGGATTTGGGCTCGTGAGCACCTCTCAATGTGGCTAGGCAAATGTGTAGTTAAAACTGTTAACGGTTCCATTTTAGCCCATCTCATTCGGACGGGATATACAGCCAACATGGAACAATCTTTCCGAGTACTATATTGTGTTAACAGTAATCTACCTAATTCGGTCAGATTGAAAATCCTGACGATGGCTGAAGCCAGAGCTTTTCACCCAAAAGGAATATGTTCAGCCACTTCTTTTATCATTACCAACTTCCAGCCCAACTAGTTAATAATCAATTTTATAATATGGTGACGTAATCAGATTAATGTTCATTTTTATATGCTAAAGTCATCCACACATTTTACCATTGTCATTATTATTACACTTGCCAAAATTTTGAGAAATTTATTCGGCGTCCACCTCGATCTACTGTAATTGACCCAATCCATGTTATTCTACATATTATGTAATTTCTGATTTGTAATTACATTATTCTCTCTCACCCCATGTTGACTATATTTATTCTAATAATGGTTTATCTTTCAATTCTATTTTATTTATAAAATGATCTAAGTTAACATTTCATATTAGTCATCCCAGCATTAACGATTTGAATTGAATTTATGTGACAAACAATCCTTGATTTACATGTTACAATTTTAAATGACGTGCTTTGCTTTAAACCTGGCCAATTTTATGGATTATTAATTTGGATTTATAATTGTAGAGCCTGATGAGAAATTATTGAAAAGAATATTCTTCGTTCACATAGTTGTGTTTTACTTATTCTTTCTTCCATATCTTCTTGAACAGAGTGTGAAGCACTTTTGCAGTTGTTTCCGTATCTCACTTCAGTGTTTCAGATGGTATATTGTTGTTTTTTGCTGCTTTCGCGCTCTTGATTTTTCTGATGGCCACCCCGATTTCTTCGATCGTTGGTGGAGTGATATCTATGGGAAAGTCTGTGTGTGCACCTTCGATTTCTGGTGTATTCAGTGGAGCTGGCCTATTCAAGAGTTCCTCGAAATGTTCCACGCATCTGTCCCTCTGTTCTTTAATTTCAGTGATTGGCTTGCCTTTTTTGTCCTTCACCAGTCTCTTTGATCTACTATATTTCCCTGTAAGTTTTTTCGTCGCGTCATATAGTTGTTAAATATTTCCTTTCCTTGCAGCTTCTGTTTTATTTGCTAGCTCTTCTACATTATTGTGCTTTCCAGCTGTAATGTTCTTCTTCACTTGCTAGCTTTCTTCTGTGTATTCAGCTTGTGCCTTGAATTTCTGTATTCTTGTTCGACTGTTGTTAATCGCTGTCTTCTTGTTCTTCCTTTTTTGAATCTTGTTCAGGACTTCCATGGACACCCATTCCTTTTGATGATGCTTCTTGCGACCCAGCACCTCGTGACACGTTGAAGTTAGTGCTTCTCCAATCCTTTTCCGGTTGTCCTCCATAGTATTTTCTTTCAGTAGATCCTGTAAGGCTTGGATTCTGTTGTTGGGAGTCACCTTGGTGAGAAACCTTATCAAATTCTTTACTAAATTTATGCATATCACACCAATAGACAAAGTGATATCTCCGGCTACTGTTCACTCTTCTCTAGCAACTAGTAAGTTGGTTAAGCATGAACACTCATCATGAAACCCGTGTTGTTCATTATTTAATATATTGTATGGTTCTATGTGACTTGGTAATTCAGCACGAACTGATTTTTTCTAGTAACATATCTACAATGTAACGGAAAGAGAACGATGATAATCCTTTCGCAGCTTTTTTGTTGGACAGTACCGTCATTTATTTGTTTCTTCTCCCGGTCGTGTATTTTAACCTTTATTATGCGATTCTGATTAAGGGCTTATCTTTTGTTACCTAACTTTCAATTGCATTTTGCCAGACTATTGACAGTAAGATCGTGTTTGACTAAGCTCAAGGACACGGCGTGATTCAGTGTGTGACTGTTAACCTTTGACTGTCTGCTTGGGAAGATTGCAGGAATTCCATCTTGTTATGAATATTTTTTAGATTCTCAGGAATTGAACTCTTTTGTATTAACCGCTTCTTTTGTTGCTTAGCACGCTAATTTGTGTTGGAGAAACTTTTGACTGCATAGCACAGGCTGTACCATTTGAGATATTTTGTATTTTGATATAATTTTTTCCACTTTTCTTAAATTGGAACCGTTTAAATTGACCACAGAGTTTGTGTTCTGATATAATTTAATACGATTAACTAAAAAACGCTTCGTACGCTATACAGAAGAACGTAGTCTGGCCTAATGGAATAAACTTTGGCTCGTTGGTTCTGCGTTCAAACCGAATATCGGCAGTTCGGTCGCCACATACTATACTGTTGGCAGTCAGATATATTCTATCGTATGTGGCCTTAAATTACTAATTGCGAGAGATGACAGCAATCGTGTTCATAAACCATCATATCCCGGTGTCTCCCTAGGTCCTAGGTTAATGGTCAATTGAAGAACAGCTTCCTCAGTCAAATGTACAGCCCTTGTAATTGGTATCTCAATGGTACCCTTAGTGTAGGCTCCACCAGAATATTTTGATAAGTTATTAGCCTTGTCGAGATCTGATTCAGCAAGTATATCTGGATTTTCGTGCAACAGTAATAAAGAAATACATTGTACAAGTGTGCACAGTATAATGGCTGATAGCAGGTTGCCATCGAAACATCCACCCGGATTCGTAAGTGTCGATTAATTGTACACGATACTCAAATATCAATTTGTGTAGGTTATTGTTATAATGCTCAGTTTTACTTCGCCGAATGTTATAACAGTTGGGTTTCCACGTTTACGCGTATGATAGCTTAATTTACCTTAGAAGAATATCTACACTAGATTCCCTCCCAGTGTCTATTCTACAGGACTTCAACACAACTAAGATCAAGAACACGTGATTAGCCTGATCACAGCGTGAATATATTTCCACACCAAAACCGGACACAATCCGACAACAATGAACAATCAATAATAAGAGAGTAATAATAATAAAGACAGGGGAATATATAACTCATCTGACACTTGTCAGACTATCTACATGTCTGACTAAGCAGACAACCAATCATTATCATTCTCGCCCACACATCAGTTATATATATGTGATGAAGATAAAATAAACAGGAAAAGTTAGTTTATTTAAGTGTAACACGCTAGAAAACCAGTGGAAACAGTTTGCCGGGTCGAACACACACACTACCCAGTTATTATTTAAGTATTAATAGTGGTAGTATGATACCTGTATTAAATAAAGTAGCACACAACATATTACTCCAAAAATCTACTTATTCAAGTGAATGACGTTTCTTCCTCGGCTTAGTAGAGGTTTTACTCGGCGCTTTCTACACTATTTCAATTTTTGTTGGTTTTCTCTAGTGTGGCTCACTTGTTTAACCAAACATCATGCTTAAGTGTCTACCATATTGGTTTTGAGCATTTTGATTGTTGCTGTTGAAATTGGTTGATTCGACTTGTCCTTCATAGGTAGTAGATTTACTGTTTTTAAAAGCCTCCATCTTTACTGGTGAGCAAATTGTTTGGTAGTGCTCGAAGTTTGATACAACGGAATGGCACCGGAGCGTCACCATAGATCATTTTTAGTACTGAACATACACTAAATTGGAAGGTTCTTGCTGAGCGATGAATGCTTGACATAAAAACGTGAAGGTTACATAAGGTCAACATGAGAACGATTGTCCAGACTGCATGATTTGACTAGTTAAATTCCCCTCTCTTACATAAAAAAATATGTTGTTCCTTCAGTTATAAGGCTTTTTCTGGTAGTTTTGTGATTGTGTGTGTAAGTTCCTTCGCGTACACGCTTTGGTACTGCAGTTTGTTGCTTTACTTCTATATGTGAAGTTATCCTTCCTGATCTCTTCATCTTAAAGTTACCACAAATATTTGGAGTTTGACAACTCCTTAACCTGTAACAACTTTTATAATCGAAATATGACAACCCAGTCAAATCAGAAGTCAGTAGCGAAAAGGCTTGAAGACATATTTGATAGGCTATCGATAGTTTGGGAAGTAATCGATCTAAGCTGACAAGTGTCTGTAAGAAATGTGAATCACGGCGTGTCTACTCGTGATCTCGTGCAGATGCGTGACCAAGCGCCATCAATTTGGCGAGCTTAGTAAAACTGATGTGGTCAGCATAAAATGTCAAAGACTTATAGAGCTATTGAATCTGGGGATTTGTTTATTACTACAATTTGTACCTTCTAATAGTCTTCTGATTCTGGGTAAGACAGTCACTGTCTAATTTTTATTGCGGTTTTTGTTCTTCTCAAGTTTTTACTGAATTCAAATGCGTTAGCGAGATATAGACTGGATTAAAACCAGAGCTAGTGGATTCTCGAGAAGGACTTCGAAATCGTATTATGTCAAAGTTATAAATATACTGACGTTTTTGTCATTGTGATTCCTCGTCCCATCCGACGTTTTTACTTGGAATATAAATAAATTCCTATCCTTTCCTATTCTAACATTTGGATTTGTCGAGTGAAGTAGTTTCCAAGGATACTAAGCAACAAGAGTAGCGGGGTCAGATAAGTGTTCCGTTATGTTACATTTTAAGCTGATGATGTGTATTTTTAGCTCGATATTGGAATGTTGTGTTTGTTGTGACCCAGCCAACGTTGTTGTCATATAAGGTCACTACCATGAAATATGAGACATCACCATCAGGATTATCCACAATTTTTATATTTTTGTGTCCAATTAGCTATTCATAAACGAGGGACTAAATCACCCGGGACTAAATTTTCATCATAGGAACCATGGCTCATCGGCATGATAAATATTCATGACATTTCAAATAATGACTATTAGACGAACCGTCTGCTTCTGTCAGTAAGCAGAAGCTATAATTCATGGAAAGTTTCAAGAAGGGAGTAGAGCTGCAGATCATCTAATACAGATGAATAAATACAACTAAAAGGTATGGGGAATTATGAGGTTCCTGCAGACCAGTTGAATCAAAATATTCAAGTTGACTGAACTACCACTTACAACTTGTGGTTTAAACAAGCCGACTAACTTGGAGATTTATGTTGTCAATAAACTGTGGAGGCCTTACTAGCCAAAAAATGATAATACCTAACTCCTTTTTCGATAAATAATTAAACTAGACATATCGTCAAAAATCAAACCGTAAGTGTGTGTATGATCTAAACAAATCTAGGGTGATAAAAGTGAGGTATTCACCGTAGACACAGTACCTCTTAAAACAATGAGAACAATCCATTTTTAAATTTTTGGGAGAGAGGGGAGATAAGGCCCATTCCATCACAAATCGATCTTTTTACTCGACACTGTCGAAGTTATCGAAATTTTAACCAATTTCCTGATGACGGTTCACATTGGAAATAACAGAATTTCAGACACCGTGTAAGTTCTGTATGGGACGGCTATACAATATGATGTGACCAGAAAGTGCAGGCACACACGCTGTTTGTGTATTTAGCCGCAAAATGACGTTGAAACCACTGTTTTCTTGTAATTTCGACGTTACTATGTACCTTCTATTTTATTTTTCACACATATTTATCTTTATTACCATTTAAGCCCAAACCATATTTTATATTACTTTGAACCAATTATATTTCCCTCCTGTATTGATTCAAAACACCCACTTGTTTAAATAGCTTTTCCTCCTCCATATCAATGAATTACCGCGACTGCCTAAATCGTCGACATTATTGTTTGCGGATGATGTCAAGTGAAGTGGGGCTGATCATTTTGATCTTCAAACTGACCTAGACGAGTAAGTTAGATGGTCTGAATTTTGAAGCTTAGGAATCAGTAATAGAAGGAGAGTGCTCATACACATCGGGCTGCGTAACAGTTATCAGTATACTATCGATGGTACACCTGTTCCATGTGTTCAGGAACATAACGACTTAGGGGTTATAGTAATTCACAACTCGAAAACAACTACTCATTGCAGCGCAGCAGCTAACAAAGTGTTTCGTGCGTTGTGGTCACTTCGCCGAGCATTCAAATTTTATTGGTGCCATGATCTCTTTCTGATTCGGTTGTATGGTCAAAACTGCATTGTTTATCGAATGAGCCGGATTCTCTGAGTTTTTTCGTCGAAAGAATGAAGTGCAGAAGGTTTATCAACGACATATTTTGCTGCGTTAGGTTCGTTGTCGGCCGGCTCACCGCTTTATTGGGGCCTATGATCTGACTCCAGTTGTATCGTTTGTGATTGCTATTGAAACATAAATATAGTCAATCCTAGTATAATATTATCGACTTAACTCGCGTCAATGTATAACAGAATTAAATAAGTTGAATGCGAGAATGAAGTTTTGAATACGTATATTTTATTCACTCATTGATCTAGACAGACATTCAGAGGAACGTAACTAAGAAAGAGAAGAGAGCGAATCGAAATAACGTGGAGTGGAGAAGGAATGTGAGCCAACTTCATTTAATAAAGCCTTGATCAATATTTATAGCCGAAAAAATAAGTTACAGACATGTGATGAGTAGGATAGGAAAGGAACATACAAACGCTTACATAAATTGTCAGTAAGGCCACACTTAGAGTACTGTATCCAAGCGGCTAGTCCATGTCAAATTAAGATACCAACTCACTTGAGCGTGTTCAGCATGTGAAAAAAATTTGTAGAGGTCATTTCCAAAATCCCATACTACGAGCGCTTAAGACGCCTAAACCTTTTGATCTTGTCGTATCGAATAACGCAAAGTGACCCTTTACTGGCATTCCGTATCTTCGACTACGATTTGGATGATAATATGTCTAATCTTTTTGTCTCCCTCCATCGCTGATAATCTTGGGGGTCATAGCAAGGAGGTTCAAAAACCGAGATCTAATAAACTCAAAGTGGGGTTCCGTTTTTCTCATCGAGTGGTCAACACCCTACTCGAACTAGTACTATCAGCCCCATTACTAAACATTTTTAAGGAGAAGCTGGACTTTCACTGAAGAAAAAACGGTAGGGATTAACACAAGTCCACCCATCTGCTGCCTTTATAACTGATGACAATGGATATTGCATATTGAAACCGAATGTAGCGGTCATTCAAGGTACTCGTTGACCTTGAGTTTCTGCAATTGTTGTTGAGATCTCAGGTCTAGTAATAATATTGTTTTATTTGAATTGAAGATTTCTTATTTTAGTCATATTTTGACAAAACCTGTAAGTCATTTGGTGTCGAAATTAGTTGTTAGTGACACAAATACTATTTTAAGGAATATAATTTCACTACTTATATAGATATTTAGTGGATGGTTTTTTAGTCATCATGATAGTCATTTTCCTTGAGAATGTTATTATGCTGTACTAGTATTTCACAGTTTTGATGATTCCTCAACACCTTCAGAGCAATGGCTTTCCTCGATCGAGAAAATAACATCGATCGTATTAACTAATACTGTGATTGATAGGATTCTTTACATCTGTTTATTAATTAGACCTTTTCAACAAGAAGACACGGTTTTGCTCTATTTGTGTGACTTGGTTCATTACACCGTCAGAAATATATCCGCATTCACTCACATCAAACTTCCAAGTATGGTTTTGTATTTCGGCTTAAACGGCAAGATTGTCGGAAACAAATGTACTGATTAATATTCTTCAAGGACTACCGCTTCGTCCAAATATATGTAGTAATATAATAGACATGTTCACAGAAGTGACTTTCATCCGGCTTTTCATTAACATCAACGCGAAAATTTCTTTTGACAGAAAGTATAATAATAATAGTCATGTTCCAGCAAAGTGCTATATTTTGAACGTTTTGCACATCGATGGGATAGTGTTTGGATTGTTTTGTCCTCTCCAAATCTAAAATAATACTTCGGGATATATTTATTAGTCAGTCAACTGATAGAGAATTAGTCTCTTGTTCGCAGCGATCACTGAACTTATCTTCGAAGTTTCGACAGTCCTGAAAGACCAGTGACAAACAATATTTCAAGATAAATAAAACAACTTCATCTATATGCAAATGTTGTTGCGAAGCTAGAAGGCGATTCAATTAGCTCACTACGAATTCAGTTGTGGTCATGAGCTTCCGTTCACTCATTATTTTAACAGATCGAAGACGAAGAGGCACTAAACATAAGTTGTCGAAAAAAGACACGTTTTCTGTTATTGCATGAGGGCAAAATCATGTTTTCTTTTGTCAGTAGCTATTTTGCAATACGGTAAATTTCCAACCCAATGTTTCCACGTCGTTTGATACCTACCTATCAGCATGTGGATGTTGAGTTAGAACTCATCCCTAACAACCAGTTACGAGAGCAAATTGTGTCATCAATCCGCAGGTGTTGCTCAAATTCTAGTACATAAACCTCCATATTTGGTCAAAATGTTGCATTTTTTTAAAAAGTATAAATCTATTCACATTTTTTGAGCAGATTAATTTCACTAACACATTCAACATTAGTGATAAGTTCCCCCTTATTTCTCTTTATAGATCCTTCCTGTTGTTCTGGGATTATTTTGCATTTTTTCAACTGTATACAACTGATCATAATTATTCTTGGATAACAGTCAAGTTAACCTCTTAATTTGGAAAGTACGACTTAATGGACGATCTTCAAAACGCTGTTTTCCTTATGGCGACAAAATTGTCTGTACATAACTCAAAGCCACTATGTAATGCAGAAGTTGTCACTGTTCGTTGTCGTCATGTTGTGAAGCACATTCCTAGACGGTATGTTATGGCATATATCTTATCATTAGCACAAAAGCAATGCTTGAATCTGTAAGTTATTTTTTATTTAGTTTTTCTTACTAGTATTGACTTTTAGTGAGAAAGAAAGTTTTTCATTTTTGAGCTATGTTCCAGAAGTGTGGACAAGCCTAGTTGATGTTATTAGATCTATGAATTCCGGTAAGTTATAAAACATTTGTTTACTTTTAAATGGCCTTTTAAGTGTTAATTAATTTGGAAATTTTCACGGATTAAATAATCACTGATAGGTATACTTAAATATCAAACCTTGCTTTATTCTTATCAGGCAATAAAATTTCTAACATCGATTTCTTATTACAACAAAACCCTGTTTGAAATGTTAATTTTCCTAACGATGACTGTAAAGCATGCTATTCTTAAGTTAATTTGTTCACATTTGTATTCGGAGTTTTATCATCCCACAATTTTCACTTCTATATGTTTCTTTCATTTTTATATCTATTTAAATTCTGCACATTAATAAACAGATGTTACTTACTTACTCACTTACTTACGCCTGCTACTCCTAATGGAGCATAGGCCGCAGACCAGCATTCTCCAACCCACTCTGTCCTCAGCCTTCTTTTCTAGTTCCATCCAATTCTTGTTCATTTTTCTCATGTCTATTTCCATTTCCCGGCGTAATGTGTTCTTTGGTCTTCCTCTTCTCCACCTTTGACCTTGAGGATTCCATGTGAGGGCTTGTCTTGTGACGCAGTTAGGTGCTTTCCTCAATGTGTGTCCTATCCACTTCCAGCGCTTCTTCCTGATTTCTTCCTCCGCTGGGATCTGGTTTGTTCTCTCCCACAGTACGTTGTTGCTAATAGTGTCCGGCCAATGGATCTGAAGTATTTTGCGTAGACAGCTGTTAATAAACACCTGTATTTTCTGGATGATGGCTTTTGTAGTTCTCCAGGTTTCTGCCCCATATAGTAGAACTGTCTTGACATTTGTATTGAAAATCCTGACCTTGGTGTTGGTTGACAGTTGCTTTGAGTTCCAGATGTTCCTCAGTTGTAAATATGCTGCTCTTGCTTTGCCGATCCGCGCATTCACATCTGCATCAGATCCACCATGTTCATCAATGATGCTGCCCAAATATGTAAAGGTTTTTACATCTTCCAAATCTTCTCCGTCAATTGTGATTGGATTGGTGCATTCTGTGTTGTATCGGAGAATCCTGCTTTTCCCTTTGTGTATATTGAGACCTACTGCTGCTGAGGCTGCTGCCACACTGTTCGTCTTCTCCTGCATCTGTTGTTGCGTTTGGGATAGAAGGGCCAGATCGTCTGCGAAGTCTAGATCATCCAACAGCATCTTAGATGTCCATTGTATCCCGCGCTTACCTTCAGACGTTGACGTCTTCATGATCCAGTCGATCACCAGGAGGAAGAGAAAGGGTGAGAGTAAGCAACCTTGCCTGACACCGGTCTTTACTTCGAACGATTTTGTCAACTGTCCTCCATGCACGATTTTGCAGTTTAATTCATCATACGAATTCCGTATGATAGTGACTATCTTCTGAGGCACGCCGTAGTGTCGGAGAAGTTTCCATAGTGTTGTTCTGTCCACGCTATCAAATGCCTTTTCGTAGTCAATGAAGTTGATGTAGAGTGATGAATTCCATTCAATTAATTGTTCCACAATGATCCGTAGAGTTGCGATTTGGTCTGTACATGATCAATCCTTACGAAATCCAGCCTGTTGGTCACGAAGTTGGGCGTCTACGTAGTCCTTCATCCTGTTTAACAATACCCTGTTGAAGACTTTTCCCGATATTGAGAGAAGAGTGATGCCCCTGTAGTTATCACACTTGCTGAGATCGCCTTTCTTCGTTATTTTGATCAGAAGTCCTTATTTCCAGTCTTTTGGTACTTGTTCCTCATCCCAAATCTTATTGAAGAGAATGTGGAGTATCCTTGCAGTTGCCGTTACGTCTGCTTTTAGTGCCTCTGCTGGAATGTTGTCTGGTCCTGCTGCCTTGCCACTCTTGATTTATCTGATGGCTATGCTTATCTCTTCAATTGTTGGTGGGCCAACATCGATTGGGAGGTCCGTGGGTGCTGTTTCGATGTTGGGTGGGTTCAGTGGGGCTTGTCGATTCAAGAGTTCTTTGAAGTGTTCTACCCACCTGTTTTGCTGTTCTCCAATGTTGGTGATTACCTTGCCTTCCTTGCTTCTCACTGGTAGTTCTGGTTTACGGTAATTTCCAGCGAGTTTCTTTGCCTTGTCATACAATTGTCTCATGTTTCCTTCTCTTGCAGCCTTTTCCGCCGTCGTTGCTAAATCTTCCACATATTTACGTTTGTCGGTTCTGATGCTCCTCTTCACTTGTTCGTTTACTTCTGTGTATTCAGCTTGTGCCTTGACTTTTTCTGCTCTTGTTCGGCTGGTATTGATCGCTGCCTTCTTGTTCCTTCTTTCTTGAATCTTATCCAGTGTATCAACAGTGATCCATTCCTTGTGGTGGTGCTTCTTGTGACCTAGGACCTCATGACATGTTGAAGTGATTGCCTCTTTGATCCCCTTCCAATTGCTCTCCACAGTAGTTCCTTCTCCATTGAGTAGATCATGAAAGGCTTGTAACTTATTGCTGAGGACTATCTAGAGTTTGTTGAGTTTGTCAGTATCCTGAAGAAAGGCCGTATTGAACTTTTGTGATGTTGTCCGCCTCGTTGTGCAGTGCTTCTTGAGTTTCAATTTCATCTTGGCGACCAGCAAGTGATGATCTGATGCTATATCAGCTCCTCTCTTAGTTCTCACGTCCTCTATAGTCCTCCTGAACCTTTTGTTGATGCAAATATGGTCGATTTGGTTTTGTGTAGTGTGATCCGGAATAAACAGATGTTACTCTTTACTTATCACCAACTACTTGGAAGACACCATTCTCATTGTATAGCCCTGAAGTTTTAAGTTAACTCTCCGAAAAGGGTTTAAACATGGAGACTGACAAAAAATCTGAAAATAAAATAACCACTTTTTCACATCTTAATTTTTAAAAATTGTTGCCAGAACAATTTCCAAATAAATCAAACTTTACTATCAATTAAACACTGATGTCAATAGATTGAGTACTTGCCTTTTATATCTTTAATCCTAAAGCTTCTGTAGTAAATTAGATGTGATTATTAGTGTGTCAAAAGAAATTGTCATTATAATACTTTTACGGATTAGATTCATCTTTCCCACAGACTTGGAACTAGATTATCATCTTTTATTTAGTTACTACACCATATTTATCCTCACACATAAAGACAAACACTACTTTCAAAAGTGATGTTGATTATAATATTCTTTTTGTATTGTCTAGATAAGCAAAATGTACATTTCTTTTACTTTTTAAATTTGTTGTAATAATGAAATAGAAAGAAAAAATGAAAAAAGGCAATTTGTTTGAACTCGATAACTAGGCATGCATTTATCATTTGTGGACAATGAAAAAAATGGATGGAATATATTGGTCATTTGTTCTCTGAAGAAGTGGCTTACACTGGGTCGTAAAACGTCAAAAAATCTGATTTTCTCATTAGGATATTACAAATATACGCTTGTTTTTATTAATTTTGACCATATTCACTTGTTCGTAAAAGTCAACAGCGCTATACATTAATGAATTTTCGTCCTCCCTATTTCATGTCTAAATCAAAGTGTTTCTACTGTGCTTTGTCCTTAAAAAAATACTTTGTTCACATGAAGTGAACCACCAACTGTCACAAATATATCTTATTGGTGTTGGATTATATTTTTAGCCTGGTGTTTAACAGAAGATACTTGTTTCAATCTTAGGGTTCCTATTTTAAAATACTCTTGACCGATAGATCTGTTGTTTTCACCGTCCTGAATTCGCTTAAGTTTATTTCTGAAATTGTTTACTGTTAAACGAACATTTTCACAGGTAAGTGCTCGTACTCGGTACTCGGTGTTAATTGTCCAATTCCGACCATTCTTTAATAAAACTAAATCTAGCTTTTATGCATAGATTTTTTTATTCTAGGAGGTCATTATGTATTGATGACTATGTTTCGATCATCATTTCGCACATCTTCATATGTAGTTATATCTACGATGAAATAAAATCATCTTAAGTTTGTTTATTATTTATCTATTCCTATTAAATCAATAAAAATAATAAGACAACCACTTTTCAAAGGTGTTCTTTTCTAATCTTTCTCGTTTCTATTCACTCATCATTAAAAAAGTAATCAAACTTTAACGGTAGTGATTTATACATGTTCATTCAATCAGGGTAATATTGAAAATTTAATCCAGTGCAGCTTATAAAGCCAAGTTTCTAATGTTCGATCACATCAATAAGAATAATAATTGGAAAGAGGTATAATAGGAATCACACTGGAAGAAAGTAGGGAATGACCCATTCGAAATTCTCACAGACATCGATGCTATTACTTCTGGAAATCTGTGTAATTAATGAAGAGGAACTTCGCTGAAGGTGTGGTGAGCACAGAAAGCTCCTGAATTCGTTTTTGTCGTTTTCTTGCTAAAAAAATAACGTAAATCTTTCAGACATTTCTGTGAGTTTTGCCTGTTTGGCATTAGTATCACGAATTGTTGCAATTGATATTTATCAGGCTTATCTGTAATTTGTTTAGTAAGGTTCAAGATATTACATTTTAATTCCTACGAAACAATATTAACAAACTTCTTTAATACCTAAAGTCTTCTTTTCACATTCGGACTTACAATCGCGTTTGTGTATGTTGTTTGTGAAATTCCTGATACTTTAGTTATACTTAGAGGTGAAGTAAGGCACAAAGTTAAGTTACTAAATGCAGTTACTACCTGTTATTTTGTCTTGAGTGATTGTCACACTTGACTTCAAATATTAAGAGCTCTGGCTCAATCCTGACTTTTTTTAACTAAGTGGCAATGTTTATATTATATCTTATTGGGTATGACTTATGGCCGGTTTGTGGATAAGGTTTATTCAATCCGTTTTTCAAGAAACCGTTACGTGGTCATCACCAAAAACGTTTTTCTATCACTTGCCTTTTCATTATTTTGTGCTGCTGATCAATCAGTGGGTTTTGTGAACACAGTAAGATGAAAAATATCTCAGGGTCAATAAATTAGCTAAATCTTAGTGATTGACTACTTCATTTCTTGTTCCGATCCCTTTTTGTATCTATTAATTGAAATCTTGATATCAATAGTCCAGACTTTGTATTATTCTTTCTGTCGGTCTGTACACTACTGTTTTTCTTAGCTTAGTAATGTACAGCAGCACAATTTCGACTAAGCTGGACCAATAAGCTACCCAATGAGAAACTAGTCCGAAATCTTCATCGTCTACTGAAGTTGATGGGGTCGATTAAAGTCACCAGTCATCATCGTCCGACAGGTGGCGTTTATGGCACACAACACAAACCTGATCGAGTTTTCTGAAATTCTATTCAATAATTTTAATATAAGATATTTAGGTCGCTTCTAAAATTAATAATTAACTTAAATATTTATTTAGAAATTAACGAATACTTTCTGACTGTCCTCCAGTAATAATATCAATACTAATAATAATAAAGTTTGTTCCAGGTTAGATAATTCGGTTTTCGTGCTAATTAAGTAGCGGTTGTCGATAGAACCCATAACGTATGACTTATCATTTTAAAGGTAGTTATCCAAATCTTCGATTTAAACATGTATTGATGCATCCCAATTGGAATATACATCTAGAAATAATTGTATCTTGTGACGAGTTGGCTTTTGAAATGTCCTTTTGTATTCCGTGCCTCTAAGTGTCAACAATAAGAATATACAAACCCTTACGAATCTTAGTATCATCGTTCATAGTTAGTGGCCTAGTCTACAATGTTACAAATTGTTGGTTATCGAGTTTAGCAAACCAATTCTCTTTGGTTATTGAGATGGACTGTTTATACAGGTATCTCACTCATCATGCCCTTATATAATATGACGACAATAAATGATCGATTAGGTTCTACAAAGTAAATAATGTGTCATGTGAACAGGTTTCGAATTATTCGAAGTGTTAAGAGATAGTTTTTATTTTTGAGGAGATGAAAGGACTCGAATCTCGACTGTTATACAGAAGGTTGGGACCCTGCCCCAACTGCTACTTCATTAATCAAGGGTCAAGTGACATCCACTAACCACCACATCAATGTATATATGACTGTAATTTTTTACGTAAACTTATTCCTTTTATTCCGTCACCAAAATTTTATTACTGTCAAAATTGTTTAGCTTGATGAAGTCGCTGACAAGATCTAGAGTTCTTTGATCTTCTTGAGCAACAGTATGAGCATTTCCAGGATACACTTTTCTCCCTGCAAATGCAAAATATTTCTTCAGTACTGGTGTGCGTCGATCCCTAACCCAGTGATATGGAGTAAATTAGTTGAGTGTATTGACTGTTTCACTATCATTGGAAGTCTCAGTCCTGGTGGGTTGGTACTTGATGAAGTCTCGACACGGAGTCAGAAATCGCGGTTAGTGTTTGCTAACTTGCGTTATTGATGACGTGGCTAGAAGCGGCCAAACCAAAGCATGGCATCAGTCCTCTAAGCCACTGACTATTGGCCTGAGCTATTTTTGTATATGCAGATAACTTGGTCCGAGTCCTCATAGTAACCACAGTCAGTGGTTGGAGACTTTAAGTGACATGGGTCAGAGTCGGTCATAGTGACACAGATGGATTTACTCTATCTTTCACTCGATCTTGAATTCTAATATTCCTTCATACCTACCTTTTCATTCCGTCTTTTGGAACCATATTTTCAATATTTAGTCTTTCTCATTATCATTGTTATCACATTATTTCAACTCCTTCATCATTTTAATTTCATCTCGTCGTGTTGTCGTAGTACGGGAACTTGGGGTAAATTACGTTTTTGTTCATCTCTATGTTGATGATTACTGACTGACTTTATCAGTCCTCATGTGCACATAAATTTTATTTGGTTAGCTTATCCTCCTTGTCAACAACTTTGAGTGCATATTTAGTGTTTCGTATTATATCAATATTCTCAATGTTTTTTACGTAGTATTACAATTAATTATCTCTGTTTATTCTCTTTTTTTCTTCATTTATTACTCGGTGTCTTTCACCTTTCGTCTCACCCGAACCAACTAATAATTACAATTAGATAATTATGATTTTGGCTATATACAAACAGTCGCTTTAGAATCATTGAAGAAAGCTATTAAGCTATGTCATGATACAACAGACAAAACATTATGTCAATATTATTATTCACGTGCTTCACTGAATCCATTAAATTTATTATTGGATACACATTCAATTGTGAACAGACGTAGACGTCAAGAAGATCGTTGGTTTGCTGTTGCGGATTTACTGTCTTATGTTCCCTCGTATAAAAGCCATGTAAGCATACTAATAAATGAGTACTTTTTAAAATCGCCAATTGTTGTCATTACTGTTATGAATTCAACTTTTTATATACCTACTAAGTATGCCCGTGCATTAAAATCACTCAATTATAGTCGACATTAACGAGGAGTTGGGTTTTCTCCAACAAGATCAGTGACCTTTACTTGATTCGAATAATCAACAACTACTTGATATCCTGACTCCTACTAGTTCATGCGGTTCCTTCTATCCCCGATGATGAGTCTGGACAGAAACGCAAACAGTTGATTTACTCTCTATAACTGTATTGTTCCATGACTCAAAAATTCACATCATATTATTGACTAATTAAAAGATCATGCCACAAATAAGAAATTATGGTTTGTATATATTTAAGTTATTTATGATACAAATTTGAGTAATAGGTGAATAATCAATTAATGGTAGAATATATATCAACAGTTAGTAAGTTAACTAAAAGCTTACAATTAGAAATATTGGTAATTATTTTCTGCAGAATAATTCTAAAAGTTCTAACTTGCTCAACTATTCTCTCATATTAAACAATTACATTCTAGTAAGTAGCTAATTATATACAATTGTGCTACTGTTTTCAGTTTCTGGACTAAGCAAACTATATTTCAGCACAGTAAAACTTAATGTACTTGACTTTCAGCTACAATTTTGTATCTGAGCGCCAGTGATGGTACTTGGATTCACAAAGTGCAAAGTAAGTAGGATGTAGTAGTGAGTTATTAACCTGTGATTTAGTTATTGTGAATGTCAGGTGTTTTAGTCATTCTAGATATTATTTCACATATGGGTTACAGTGTAGATGCATTGACTTTTCAATCACTGATTTCGATTTAGTTATTTGAAGTTCAATCGATTCCTAAATGAATATATCACAGAGAACAACCAAATCACAGTTATGTATATAAATGTGTAATAAATTGCAAGTATTTATTTTTTTTAAAATTCACATTTAGTTTACTGTATCACGGAAACATACTTCATGATCTATAGTCGTCCATTAAAGAATGTTTTATAAGTTTCCACTATTGATAATTCTCAAGTGTAGACGGAACAGCTATAAAAAAATAATTCCAAAGCTCAATGAAAGCGATCCTATCAAAATTCTCGATTGATCTCGATTTCAATCTTAATATAGATAATTGGGAGCTAGTTATAAAACCAAGCGAATTTTGTCTGACCAATTTGTTGAAAATAAAAAAAATACAAAAAAATTTATTGCATGTCCATATCTTTCTTATGATCTATCAGCTGATCGATAACTAAATAAGTGGCTCAGTTGGTTTCATTCCCTTCAGTTATAAGACATAGTAAATGGTAACTTGTTGTTTAATGTGTGAAAGTAATTTCTGTCACAATCGGTTGGAAACTGGAGATTATTGAATAATTCTTTAGTTCTGAGTCGTGACTCTTTAATAGTGCCTACTCATGGGCCCTTACAAACAATCGGGTACAGAGCCTTTAGGCCTTATGGCGGGCAGCATACTTCAGACTGTGAAACTAGCTGATAAGAGTTCGAATTTTACAGGGAACGTCAATTTCCCACAAGAATGCAGGTGCGCCCTGCTGACAAGTGCAAATTAAGATGAAATTTAGGTCCAGGATTTCATGTTGACTACCTCCAATCACCCAACATACATTCAGATCATTGAGCTGGAATATAATAGTTTACAGTTTTTCGTGGTATGACACGACCATTATTCAATAGTTTCAGCATGGTTGATTCCATGATCTGCAGTTTTATGCTCTTTAGAGATGCATAGATTTCCTAGATGTTTATTCTCTATGTTAAACGATTTATTAATCCACTTAAATGTAGTTTCATTTGATGTGGCTTCATTTAATCATTCAGGGAAGTATTTTTACACATGAACCCATTTACGACTTATATGTAAACAACTTGGTAAGTATGATCTCGTAAACACTTATCTTCCGATTGAAATTGTAGAAAAAATGCGAACTATTTTGTTAGTAGGGTAACCATTGTTTTGATTGTTAAAAATTTTGTCTAAGGAAATATTTTCGAAAGATCCTTCAATAATTAGGGATAATCCAGCTAAAAAATATGTGTAAAGTAAACGTTTATTGATTTTGATAGGATTTCTTAATTAGATATCTGGTTGAAAGTGTTGTGAAATAAGATAACGTAACATGTTGATAGATGGGTAGATAGACAGATAGGTGCAATAATATAAAATCTTATTCAGTTAGCTGAGGTAGTACTTTTGGAATTCCTAATGATATTCCTACTGAGATTCAAACTCATTATTCATAGTTTCAGATATTAGACTTTGGTCTACCAGACTAAAGTTACAATAATCAAAATTTGTTACGTGGATATGATATATTATTGGCTTCTTGAAGATCAGAAATTTCCATTTGTTTATTTTCATATTGAATTGATCAACCTCTATTAACTAGTTACAAGTACGATAAGAATCGCTCTCTCTGTATCCTTTTGTTAAGCTGTCAAAACGTTATCGTTATATGAATGTAAACAGTTTGCAAACATTTGATTAGGAAGGCTTCTAATCCTCCTTATTAGTTTTACCATTCATAAGAAATAATCAGTTTTCATGATTGGCTAAGACATCCAGTCATCTGATGTAAGAATGAATGCCTTCTTTTGGCAAATACAAATAATATCAGAAAGGGGTTTTGTGGATATTATTACTATAATATCCACAAAACCCCTTTCTGATATTAATCAACATATGCTCACTAGTGACTGGCTTCAAGAGGTATATCCTGGAGTTCTAGTGAGAAACAGTGACCAGTGGAGTTCAACCAGGTCTGTTGTGAGATAGTAACTCACTGATGACAATGGTGGATGTGTGGCTCGATTTCGTGGATTAGTTGGAGTTAGACATTAACGCCGTTGAATGCCGGCCGGCTCAGTGGTCTAGTGGTTAAGCGCTCGCGCGCGAGACTGTTAGGTCCTGGGTTGGAATGTTGCGAGGCAAGATCGTGGATGCGCACTGTTGAGTATTTCCACAATATGACGAAACGGCCATCCAGTGCCCCCAGGTTTTCCATGGTAGTCTAGCTTCAACTGACTCACGATCTCAACCATTGAAAATACAAATAACATATTCCTGTGGACTGCAAAGCTAGTTTTGTATAAATATGTGTGTGTACGTTAAAATTGCGAAATTGAGGATGATGACACAATTGGTTGACTTCAACTACCGGTTGATTCGTATACAGTGAAGTAGTTGATGATATTCAAGTCTATTCTCCAAAATCATTGGAAGCGTTGCATGAAACGAACTTCCAATTGACAAAAGCTTGTTAAATGGAGAAAGTTCATTGCGATCGCTAAAAAACTGTGTGTGAGAGACAATCTAACAACTATCATGTCTTGACCTACTCCTGCTCTCTCCTAAATACATCTATTTCGGAACTTTTCAACTCACACCGAAAGTGTCATTTTCTTCAGTTAACATTTTATACCTTAATCATGTTTAGGAAATATTTCATCTAAAATTCATTGTTTTTTTAACACTAACAAGGCATTCTATGCTATAAATGAAATGTCTGTACGACACTTTTAAGCTTTCAATTATTTTGAATGCATTTTCTTTCCTTCCATTTTAAACAACATTAAATATTACTATGTAGGGTTTGTGAAGACGGTCATTTTTCGTAGTTTAGATAACGAATTGACAACAGTCACACAATCATTGATAACCAGGGAACACTAGACATTTGTTCTATTCTTGTGCAGGACTCCTCATCAGTACACATCCAAGACCCTACCAATAATCCAACCCAGGACCTTCAAGTCTCGCGACAAGTGCTTAACCTTCAGATCACTGAGTTGTCATCCAATCATTTACATACCTAGGTCTAATCAATTCACGATATCAGCTTACTGCTCATTGTTTAACAGGGAACTTAATAAATCTGCCAAAAATTAGTGATTTTCAATCCTATTCATCACTTAGTATAGTTTTCATCTATTTTCTTTTTGCTTGATTTTCTTTAACTTTACACAGATTGACCAATCATGTCTTACAGATTTTTCACCAATCACGGCATTCGGTATTTTCGATGGTCATAATGGTCCAGAAGTGGCTGAACACTGTTCTCACCTTACACCGTATTTACTTAGTATAGAGTTACAACGACATATTTTATCATCGTCATCTAGTATTAATCGTAATTATTCTAAATGTATACCAGATATATTAGCCGAAATCTTTCATCGATTGAATAAATCAGTCAACAGTGGAAGAGCACAAAAGGTAATAATAGAATACACTTTTCGCTTAACAAATATATGTATATATATATGTTGTTTCAGTGCTTATTTTTGTATGAATATCGGTACATTTTTTCTTACTGTGATATATGTGTCGTTCTATAAAAGTTTGTGTGTATGCGCACGAGAAAAAGAGACTAATGTATGCATTATGTTGCCATTAATGTGTGAAACAAATGAATAAATATTGTCTTGTTCAATAGAGCAATAGTGTCGTTGTACAGAAGTGTCCATTCATTCCAGTTCATCTACTTGTTTTTTCATAACTAACATTAAGAGAGAGAGAGAGAAAAAATCGTATCCGACTTTATAAATAAATTGGATCAAACAGATATGTTGTATGATCTAAGAAAGCAAATATAAAATGTATAGTTAACAAAACTAAAGTGGATAATGTTAAAAGTAGGTGAAGTATTTGGAATTGGTGTTTTCAGTTTTTCTTGTCACGATAGCTTCCTTATTATTTACTGAATAACAAGTATGTAAAGACTACTTATATCTATTGTGTCTTGAGATTGATTCAATTAGATCACGAACGATCGAGATCCTCATAATACATAACTGTGTTCTATGGCGGACTCGATAGAATGGCAACTGACACATAGTGTCAGCAGTAATCCTAAAACAACGGGACCCAAAAAGACAGGCGTGCAGAAAAAGCTTGATATTCAACGAGGACAAAATTGAAGTAAAATAATTCTGTGCATTTAGCAGCAGAACGTGGGACATAGGAAAATTAGTAAACTAAAGGCGATAACGGCCAATCAGAAACTGCAAAGGCCGAGCGGAAATATGGATTCGAAAAAATGTACTCTGTCTATCATTACAGGAAATAAGTAACATCTATTTACAAATGACTTGATAACTTGAGGTTTTCCCAGCAATATCACTCTAAATCAAATCAGTCGGTGATATTCTTAATTAGTTGACGATTTATTGACTTGTTCTTCGTCCAGCTTGTTTCACTTACTCATTTTTTTTACATGGTTCGGACTATCAGTCATTTTATTCGTGGACCAATGTTGTATTTCGGTCGAGTATCTCTGCCTTTCTTCCGATCCGATTCCATGACAAATAACGTAGCGTGTTAGGGTAGGCGGTTGGTTAATATTCATAATATATATGACCCAATAGTTTCAACCAATTAAAGTTTATACATACTCATACGTCATTATACATCCAAAGATACTTGTCGCCACTCACTAACAACTTAATCATATCTTCAATCCTCAATGGACATATTCCACACCCGCAAACAATAGAGAACAATATGGAACATCGTGTTTTCACTCTGAAAATGGCATAAGTTGGTTATAAGTAAACCACTTTTCTGTATGACTCCTTGAGGTTTTATCAACTATTAGACCACTAGATTTTATAAGTTTCTTAAGGTAAGTGTAATAGTCAGTGGGATCAACTACTTCATCTTTGTTTGTTGTCAAATTAGACATCGACACAGATTAGCTGTGAAGCAGTGTTCATAGTTAATGAGTAATAAATTCTGATATCTTCAGCATCATCACTTAACAACATTGTATCATTTGTGTGTACCTAAGATCGATCAGCAAAATCTTCGAGTAAGCTTATTTAATCCTGTACATGTCGAATAACTTCAGTATAACTTTTCAAGGTGTAACTATGGTAAAAGTAAATAAAACTTGGCAATTACCTATTTCAAATATTCATCTTCTAATAGGTTACAATTCAATAACTGGTTTAATAAAATTGTTGTTGTTAGTAAATTCATACTCCCTCGAACTTCATCTATGTTATAGATATGTGATACTTTATTTAATATTACCTTTCTACTTTTCAATGTTTTTTTTGTTGGTTTACACCATATCAGTGATTGAATACGACACTTTTATATTTATATTTTCAAAAGATTTCTAGTTTTCTTTCCCATGTTAAATAACTTTTTGTCACTATGTAATCAATATTTATCTCTTTTTGTTAAGTAAGTATATAGCCGTTTTTGTTATAATGATCTTCTCTTGTGTCGAAAGCATACCAATTAGTCATTCATTTATTCATTTAATCGAAAAGAGGGTTGTAGTGAACGAAAGTACTAAGCTTTGACTATATACAATGAAACATTTCTAACTTCGATTCTTTTAACATTGAATTTATCAATCATAATAAAAGTTATCCTCATTATTACATAATGAAATCTTCATAAAAATAAATGATTATATCTTATAATCATTGACAATAAATTCTCTGATGTATAATCTGTCGTTTGATACTGCCCTCTTAACTTATATAGGTTTGATATTTTTAATCAATGGTCAAATGATTGAGATGAATCAGTTATATACATCTCTCTCTCTCTCCCTTTCTCTCTGTATGCCTTTGTTTACGTAATTTAGTCACATTCAGATTTAGTCTGTGACGTTGTTTTCCAAAAAAAAAAGAACCACATTTGTATTACTTATTATTTTTTTCATAAGCATATTGATGCATGAAAAATAAATGTACTCATAATATAATTTTAGTATGTCTGATATCATGCAAATTTATATATGTGTACCTTTAGTTATAAACATACATATACTACTCAACACATATACATAGACAATTGTATCAATATGCACATGTACAAAAAGAAGACGTTTATGATTGAGTGATAACACAAGTTTTGTTTATTTACATGACTTCATTTAAATCTATCACGAATCATCCTGTTCTCATTAGTTCTTCACTGTTCTCTTCTAACTTGATTATTTCCAATTGATTATTATTATTAGTTTTGTTTATTTGTTACACTTCCACCTACATAGCATTACCATTTTTAGTTTGTACAAGTGTTTGTATTTTGCCATTGTTAATATTAAGACCTAGGACTGATGTGTTTCTGTTAATATGTATGCATCCTGAGCAGATCACTTCGATATTACTATTTAATCACAAGTTTTTACAAGATAATTGAAGTTGGATAATGGCTAATAGTGAATTTAACCACAACAACTGGATCACGTGCTTTAGTGATCTCCGGGCTTAATGTATCAGAGCTCACTTTTGTCCTTCTCTGTATACTAGGTATTGCCTTCTCAACCTTGATTGATAACAACAGGCTAACTGGAAACTAGTTAAACCGTTGCTCGAAAATTTCCACCCATATATATGGTGATTTTGTGGATATTTTTGTATGTTTTGAGGGTAAATTTCATCGACTCAATACCGTGCTCCTCACAAACCTAAAATTTTTGGGTTGGATCCCATGAGATTTCTGAGTATGCACTACTGAGTACACACCGGTGTATATTCATAACAGAAACACGTATGTACGTGTTTGTGTGTGTTTATCACTTGACTACATAAATGCAAATAGCAAAACAAGTGTCTAATAATGTCTAATTTAATTCTTGATTCTGAAGACGTGGTTATTTCACCTTTTAATGTGATTATCGTCACCACATTCTTCATGTTAGACAGAAACTCAAGAGAGGTGGGGAAGGAACGGAAATTACTTATTTTTGTAAATGATATCTAGAACGATTGTACATAGTTAACAGTTTTCTAATATGTCGGTATGTATATAAATATAAAGGCAGTACACAACTGAAATTTTGTTTTTCAATGAAGAATTTGTTCATATTTATTAGTGAAAGTTGTGTCTTTATAATGAAAATATCGTTTGCATGAAAAGTAATCGAGGTATGTTGTGTACACGTTTATGCATGTATGTATGGTCATTTGTGTATGTGTGTGTACGTCTGTATTTATTTTTGGATCATAGATATTTGTTGTATAGGCTATTGTCTTGGCGGTATGCACATTTTATTATTTCATATTTTAGTGAATTGAACGTGTCTTCATTCTACTAGATACTGACTATATAAATGTACATACATATTTACGTTAGGTAGTACTAGTATTGTTTTCTTAGTGTCTAGATACCTCTCGGTATGCAAAATAATTCTGTGTTATAGAGTGATCTCTTTTATTGTACTGAATAAAAGTTCAACCAGTTTGTTGTTTAGCTCTTGCTGTGCATTGTCATTGTGACTTAAGTTAGTGGACTGTCGGTTTCAGTTTCTATGTTTATTTGTGAGTAAAAAGCCATTATCAAGCGCTCACCTCGAGACTTGAATTCAGTCCCCATTGGGACCGTAGGTTCTCATTGTTGAGGAGTTCTACATTAAGGCTAAAGCTAGCTGATCAATGCTTCCTGATTCTTAATGGTTGTCTATTTAAGACCAATCCCTCATGTAAACTTACTAATGTGCATCAGTTCGAGTTTTTATTATAAAAAAATTTAAACAGTACTTGGATGCTAAAACAGAGACTTAGAAGGATCACAACAAATAAAAAGCATCTTGATGCTTAATTTAGGGCTGTCTCACTTCGAGTTTTCAGTATTTATATATTATTTAATTGCATAGTATTTATTAAAAACTATTCTTCACTCAACTATCGTCATATCAAGACAAGAATTGAAAGGGAACAATAAACTCGAAACGCTGAGATACATTAGTATAAGACACCAGGGTTTATTTAAAATGTACATCAGAATATTCTAGCATCTTGATTTGTCCACTGGCTCTGATTATTTAAAAAGGGATGAATCAACGCGTTTTGGCATGAATCTGATCGGAGCATACAATAGTCAAAACTTCTTACTGCTAATAAATAACCTTGACGTTTTTTTATATATTTCAATTCCATTTCTACATACACAAAATGTGTGCTTTTAGTTAAATAATAATTTTATAAACGCATAATAATATACGTTATGATCACCTTATTTCATTGATATCCATAATCTAAAATTGAACTTCCATCTTTGTTGCCAGAATTTCATGGTTCACAATGATTCCATTGCACAAGAGTTTCTTTTCCTTCAAAATTATCTATCACAAAACTCATGTAACAATTCCGATACAACTTGAGGCAATCGGTCATAATTAAGTAAATGTATTCGTTCGTTATTTTCCTCTAATTATTGAATTTAGTATTGGTTAGCTGAATCACTCACACTCGAATAATACACACACACACACAATATGGTATATTAATCAATTTATTCATATAAACAAATACTTTGAAATAAATGTGTCTCTATTCTTTCCATACTTATCCATTGAATCTTAGTTTTTCTGTTAACTTCACTGTGTGGTTATTCTTTGTTTGGTGTTGGTTATATTCTGTAAGAAAATCAATAAATCTTTGTATTATATTTCCACTGCAACAGCTTTGTAATTGACAGCTTAGATAAAGATAGTACTTAAATGTGTGTGAGAGTTTATGTTTGTGTGTGCCCACTTGTATGGGAAAAACGGGGACAGGCCAAGATGATTCTTCCTTTTTTTATCTCATAGATGCTTTCTCGAAATGTTTGCAACATTGTTCGATGTCTTTGTTATTATCCCCGTCATTTCTTTCCAGTTAATTTTTCTTATTAAGTCGCTTCTATTTTTCTCTCTTTGTCCACTTCCTCATAAGGATGTTGTTTGATAGAGGTTGATGAACAGGTTTTATTTTTTCAATTTTATTTCTTTATGTCTCCCTATGCATATTCTTTTATTTATGTATTTCTTTTCTTATATTTATGAAAGAATTCGTAATAATCTACGTTCTTTGTGTGTCAATGTCCATGCAAAAGTCCTACTCACTTAAATATGTGTTATTGACAGCGCTTTTGTTACTGCTAATATTTTATTATCCTTTATCAAGTGAATAAAGTTGTTTTTTATTCTTTGTCCTCGAAAAGCCAGGCTATCAAATGAGTTTTCTTGAATTAGTGAATTTAGAAATCCAGGATGTTGGTTCCGTCCTATGTAGAACTTGTTAAATCAAATTTAAATGGTACATATCAGCAATGGAGTAATCTAAACGCTGATTAATAATAATTTAAACAATATACTCATTGAAAAAGTTAGTAATAATATGAACTCAGTAGTTCAGTGGGTAACTCTTCGGCATTTGAAGCCACTGGTACTGAGTTTCAGTCTGAACATGAACATGTCTACTTGTTTTTTTAAACAAACAAAACAGAAAAGAGTACATCATATGTTTTCATTTTAAAATATGTTCAATTTTCGACATTCAAGGAATTTGAAATCTAAAGTTACTTATTATTATTATTATTACCACTCATATAGAGTAAACAAACTTTTGTACGGTATCAGTCAGTCAGATGGAATAACGTCTAACTCCCAGATCTTAGCTAAAATATTAGTCGACCTAATCGCTAAAATTGGACCACCATCCTTAAAGACCTCTGGAGCCAACCCATCTGGACCAACTGCCCTTCCTCGTTTCAGATTAACTATAGCCTTTTGAACTTCTGCTAGAGTTGGGGGACCTACATCAATGTTCCATTCACACTGTCTGAGAATGGAGGATAGTTCTAGAGTAGCTGAAGGCCAGCTGAACTGTTCCGCCCATCGTTCTAAACGTCTGGATTGGGAGAAGATGTAATAAAGTTATAAGCAAAGATGGATAGTGACTAGCAGTGGAATCCATGGTACGCGTTTCGTCCTATTTCGGACTCGTCAACTGGATGTAACATCTCAGAGTTGATGTTCATCTTTCCTTATAATGCTTGTGACTTAAGGCAATATCGAGGCAATCCGCACAGGATGTACATATGCTAATAAGAGACTCATCAGTTGTAGTCCTAAACATCAATGAGAAGATTCAAATCAAAAATGAATTGTCATGAAGTTATTTTAAATTGTGGCAAATTTTTTATTTCCACAATCATTCGGAATTAACAAAACAAAATTTGTATAACCTAACTGTAGTTGAAAGAGTCAAATTATCTATCAACTCAAATCAGATGCCTTCTAATATAACCATACTTTTGATTAATCACTAAGTCATACCATACTTGTCTAATGCTGATCGAATTCTATCAATCAAGTTACAATATGAAAACTAATCTAACCGATTTGGCTAACATGACATTGGTCACTATTCAGTGATTAGTCAATTATAAAATTATGTTACATTATAAAAATGTACATTTGTAATTTTTATTTGAAACCACCTATTTTCTAAATATCAAGATCTTATCAATGATACAAGCAAATAAACTGATGCAATTTATTACCACAACTAATGATGAATGTGAAAAAAAGATTTGCATCTGATTGAAATAAGAGGTCACGATCAATATAGGTCTGAGGTTTTCTGACGACTGCCTCCAACCATCTTACATCTCAATACAGTGTACGTAATATCGGATTACTTAGATAATTAGGGGTCACATTTCAACTTTTTGGTCGATGGAATTCCTTAACTATTAAGCAGAACTAAACAAATGTGACATTGGTGACTGTTTTTTTGGCACAAAATTAGTTCAATTAGTTTAGTAGTAGCTTTTTTCCATCGTATTCCTTAATACATCATAAAATATAGTGTTTTGTCCAAGGTATGTTTATCATCGTTCCGCTTTCAAGTTCGCAAGGGTGGGATAGCGGTGGTTTTAGTCTTTACTTAAAACATAAATTCAACACTATATATATAACGAAGTCTAAAGCCACCGCGCGTTTTCCATTTTCATGGCCCATATTTCACATTTCGAGTGACAAGCAGTGGACCTTCATCTTAGTTGGTAGATCGATATTTCGCATACGCCACAGACAATCCAAGTTGATAAGAACTAACTGAATTTTCTGAATATATCCTGAGATTATGTCTGACACCATTTCACTAGTAGTGATTTTTCCCTGGGCTGATGTGAAAAATCTAAATGCGAAAAATTTGAAATGGCTTTTGATTTTCACTAGCCAAATTACTAACGTGAACACAGTAAAACTTTGATTATAATGAAAATGCACCATTCATATATATATATTCTTTGGTCCCGTTTTATCTACTTGTCACTGTTATTTTTAAAAATAACGTACGTTTATATTCCATTGCCTAATTTCAAACTTATTTCCTAATCTCATTGTTACGTAACTATTCGCTATATTTAACCGATTATTTTAAGTTAAGCTATTCTTTCACAATTCAAATTAACAAGTGATATTTAGTACCCGTCTCATCCCAGTTTTATTGTATGATATTGACTCTACTGCAATGTATATCCCGGTTACTTCGTATACACTTTGTCAACAAATCACTTTAGGGGACAGCATTCTGAACTTTCAATCTGTTGGCTTAATGCACAAAACGGTGGAACAACGTAAGAAGGTACCGTCCCAGGGCAGCTGGTGGTTCATACCTCGTTCGTTCCCTCAGGATCTAGAAGTCCATGTACAACATTGGTTTGAAGTTAGGGTCTTTTTTAACTGCGCCTTCCGTATCCACCATCCTAGTTTAAACCCTGAACGTTCACTTTCCATCCTCTCACTTTTGTAAGCAACACACCTCATAAAGATGGCTGATATGACCTCTTTGTAAGAGTTTATGAACGTATGGCTATAAGAGAGCATTTTTAGAGATAGAGGACTCCATTTACCCTCGATCGTACCACAATATTTGGGAACCAGCAATTAGATCATCGACACAGGTTTGAAAATTGTTGTTCTTCATTGGAAAGCCGACAAACAATACAGTTAAAAGTTCTTTTTTACACTAATGCATTTAGAAATTTATTTCACCATCCGGAATGAAGTTTATTTATATACTTTAGTAAGTGCTTGATCATCCCACTACAAAATGGTCATCATTCTAAATATTTTAACCCTGAGCAATGATTTTTTTATGCAACCAGGTAATATTGTTCAACTTTATATAACTATCTCTTTGTATTATGTAACAGGTATTATGTATTTACAATTTAACACACAACTCATTGTCTTCTGATTTTTTCTTTCCAGGAAGTGAATTATTAACTATCGTAAATCTCATAGTTTACGTCACAAATTTTTCTTAAATAACCATTACAAAATAAGAAGCACTAGATATCTGTTTCTTTCTAGGATGTGTCTCCCCAGAAATGCATAGACATGACCTTGACGGGGATCGTAACCGGGACCTTCAGGTCTTTCAACATGCGCTTAACTTTTGGAATTGCTGAGTTGGTATCAAATGATTTGCACTTCTAAGTTCCATCAACTTGGCGTATTTTGCGACCGTAAATTCTTCAAACTTTCAGATTTCAGAAAAATAAACTTTCAGACTGCTGTCTACCAACTGAAGGATGATGATAAAACGTGAAATTTAAGCTTAGAAGAGCCACCTACTTTCTCATCATTTAAATGGTGGATGCTAATCGAAACGAGACAAATCATCTCATGTCTCAGGGCTATATGTGAGTAGTGTGTTTTTTCTATCCAAAGTCATTTCCCACATGACCTTGTCGGTGTCAGCCTGAACATCTATAAATATGCATCAGTTATAATGGTAGTTTTACGCAGCTTTTGACAGTGGTAGCATTAGTAGCAGTATTCATAACCTTGCCTTTACCATGGGTCGTAATTCTTATACTACGCACTTCTACTGAGACCTACCAAGTATAGCTTATTGTTAGCGTGCTATTACTAATTTCTCATTTTTATTTTTATTTTTTTTATCAGTTTTGGAATTCTGGTACAACAGCTACAATATGTGCATTTGCTGGTGATACTATATGTACAGCTTGGGTCGGTGATTCACAAGCTTGGCTTATTTTTCCATATACAGATGATATTAATGATGATGGTATTATTAATCATAATAATATATTAAAAAGTAATTTTAATTGTTGCAATAGTAGCGTACAAGAGAATAAAAACAATGATCGTACTACTAATACTATTAGTAGTAGTAGTTTTCATGAGTCACCGGAAAGAATGTCTGTATTAATGGAAATCCCGTCATCGGATAAAAATGTCATTGATAATAATAATACACGTGTTATCAAGTCGACATCGTTGAATATTATGCCTGATCGCTTATCATCATCATTATGTAATGGAAGTATGCCTACTAGTCAAAGTGCTTCAATCATCGAGAAGCGTCATCATCAAAAACAAAATACTCCACAGTCGGCAATTGAAGTGAAACATTTCACTGAAGACTCTTCCTCATTATTAATGGATCAGGAGAATTCCATGCATAATAACAGTAATACTAATGATGAAATGGATATAAATGAATATTTAGGCATTGCACTAACTGATTGTCTACATCGCCCAGAATCACCTGTAAGTCGAACTGAAATTAAATGAATGAATTTTTACACTATTGGTTCAATATTTTCTTTCAGTCAAGTAAATACTGTATACTGTGGTCCGTTTTTTGTTCCTTTTCCAAAAAAGAATCTTTCCGTTAATTCTCTGTCGAATATATCAGTTCACTAAACACTTATTTTTCTTATATTTTAAGTAGACTGATAATGTCATATAAGACGACTTAATTACTTACACCTGTTACTCCTAATGGAGCATAGGCCGCAGACTAGCATTCTCCAACCCACTCTGTCCTGGGCCTTCTTTTCTAGTTCCATCCAATTCTTGTTCATTTTTCTCATGTCTATTTCCATTTCTCGGCGTAATGTGTTCTTTGGTCTTCCTCTTTTCCTTTGACCTTGAGGATTCCATGTGAGGGCTTGTCTTGTGACGCAGTTAGGTGCTTTCCTCAATGTGTGTCCTATCCACTTCCAGCGCTTCTTCCTGATTTCTTCCTCCGCTGGGATCTGGTTTGTTCTCTCCCACAGTTGGTCGTTGCTAATAGTGTCCGATCAACGGATCTGAAGTATTTTGCGTAGACAACTGTTAATAAACACCTGTATTTTCTGAATGATGGCTTTCGTAGTTCTCCAGGTTTCCGCCCCATACAGTAGAACTGTCTTGACATTTGTATTGAAAATCCTGACCTGGAGTCCTTCCGGGGGCTACTGCCGGTCCCAAGCCCGGATAAAGGAGGAGGGTTGGGCATGGGGTTAGCGTCCCCATCCCGTAGAAAACTAACTCGCTAAAAAAACGCTAACCAGAAAAATATATAAGATGACTACGATAGCTTAGATATAAATCATTCAATCTATAAAGTCTAAAACCCTCTCCAAATGTATCCACTTTAGCTACGAATTTTTCCTTATAGTTTCAAAACACTTATCATTGGACTTCACAATTATATATATACCCTCAGTTGATAGTCAGTATTATACAAAAAAATGATATGTCACAAGTTCATTTTAAATATCTGTCTCCGAACTTGATTTATTGAGTATTATATTTATTTTAGCTGGATGAATGCAACTACAGAGGGACTGCTATTCCCTCATTCAGAGTCATTATCAATGATTCATTTACTTAGGCTCCTATCACCAATTTGTAGAACTTAATTTCATGTTCTGTTTGGTCACCAGGTAAAAGTCTACACCATAATCTCTACACCTCAACAATAATTGTATCGTGTTTATCAAATATTTGTTAAATATTCCAATCTATTATTTATTCTCAGTTTTAATCACGAACCGATTTTAGACAGATCATCACTAAAAACGAGGCAGCACTGGATATCTTTTTCGTCTTAGTACAGGGTTCCTCAGCAGATCCTATCCAGGACTCCACTGGGATTAGGGCTCACGACCCTCGGTCTCTCGCGTCAGTGCTTAACCTCTAGACCACTGAGCTCACAACCAATGGTTTACATGTCTAATCTCACGATATTGAGCGACTATCTTCCGTTGCCTGACATTGATAAGCGTCTCACTCGAAATGGTTGAACTCTGCTGATCGCGGCTTATTTGAAAACTCACTAAAGTGTGAACAACTTCTCCCCTTTTTTCAGAGTAAAAGTCACTTTTTTACGTAGGGTTGATGCTGAATTTAATGTAAGATATTTTGCGAATCAAAAAGCTCATAAAATACTTATATCACAAAAATATTTTCCAACATCACTGTCATCTTAATTTTTTTCTAAGAGATATTAATGAAACTACAAATTTATTAGGTACTCTAATTTGACTCATGAATTCGTTCAGTCAGAGGACAATTCATTTATAGCTATCCCGTATAATGTGATACTATTTGAAACTAGCATTTTAGAAACTGTCAAAAGGGCCTTGTTGTTTATCTACAGTTTTCTTTCCATGGAACATTTCTATTACAATTGGTGAATTGATGATACAAGGAGTATTTTGAGACATGAAGTAATTTTCTTTCAATGAATCTAAAAAGTACTCTCAACTGATAACCGGTTTTGATCGTGGTCGTACGAACAGTTCCATGTTTTGAACCGCTTTCATACGATTGTCAAAGAAAGGGTTAATGGACTTCATGAAGTCACTTGGTAACAATGATATAAACATTATACCCTTTGACCAAGTCAGTGGCTATCTGGGCGTCGTAGCTCAATAAATAACGTTTTAGCGTTTGAAGAGAAAGGTAGTGAGTTTAAGTCCCAGTGTGAACACTAACACTAGGAGTGCAATCCATGTTCAACAAAGAAACCTTAACAATTTATATTTTTAGAAATATATTGCTTTAATTATATCATATTAGTAATCATGGGAATCGTCCTGCGTCTTCACAGTATTCGAACTTATCAGATGGACTAATTGTTTTAAATTGAAGTTGATATTGAAAGATCTGAAAATTCGGTTTTTTGTTTACTATGTTCCTGTCTTAAATAATTTTTTTTTAATTTTTCCTTTATAGTCCGAATTTGTTTCTATCCTACGAACTGGCGGTTCAATATTAACTGAAGTTGGCTCTGAAAATAGTTCATCTGTGGAGAATAAAATTTTCTATTCACATTCACCTAAAGATTCTATGATCAATTTAGCTGTAACTCGTGGTGTCAAAGAAAATACACCTAATAATAATTGTTTTAGTAAATGTATTTCCATACCACCTCTTGATAATCCAAGTTTAGTCGATTGTAGAGTTGGATGTTTATCGTCGGTAAGTCGATCAATTGGTGATGATGAAACAGCGGTTGGCTTGAACGCCTTACCATCCATAACAATTTGGTCAGCAGCTAAACAACAACAATCAACGCATCATCGTAATAAGACAACAACAACAACAACATCAATGCCTTTATGCTTGATTATGGCAAGTGATGGTCTATGGGATGTACCTTGTTGTTCTGGTCCAGAGATTTCACTAATGGCATGGCATTGGTATAAAGAGCATATTTATCATAAAAAGGAATGTAAAAATCACCATTCATTTTCTGAATTCTTAGTTAATTTAGCTGTGCAAAATGGTGCATCAGATAATATAACATGTAGTGTAATTTGGTTACATAAATGGAAACCAACAAAATTAAAAGGTTGGACTGTTGACTGTCAATCATTAGCATCATCTAGTCTGGTTAGATGGCCTAGACATTCACGGGTTACTTCACTAGTCAATGTAAATTCCCCTACTGATATTTTCTTAAGAGGTCCACGAAAATGTATACCATCTAAAATGCCTCAGTTTGTTTCTCAACGATCTTATTCATTAAATAATATATTTGATAGTGATTTATCAACTCCACGTTATTCCAGTCCTCCACGTGATATTGTATATCATCAGCCTGATTGTATATCTTCAGACTAAATCAACTAACTGTTATTATTTTGTACAAATTGTATGTTTGTGTATTCATGTTATTCTTCTTCTTCCAAAGTCTACTTTGTTTTCTTAATATTTCTTATGAATAAAACTTAATTTTTAACCATTGCGTATCCAATTGACTAATAATAATCATAACAACAATAACATATATCTACTGCATAAATCATTATACTACTGATTTATGACACTATCAAGTTAATGATATAACTGTGTGCAAAATAGCGTTTGCATTTGGGGTAAAATTGTTCTTGTTTTTTTATTACTAACTTTCAAAGGTCAATTTCCGGTTTCTTATTAACGTTTTTTTCTCTTCAAAAATATTAATGTATTCATAGCAATTTGTTTATTATTGTATTGTTCATTTTGTACTTTTTCGGAAAACAAAAAAAAGTTTAATTCATCAATTTAGTTGTTGCCCTTTTTGTTGTTGTTGGTGTCGTTGTTTATAGAAGGAGTATGTGTTACCTTGTTCATATGTTTATATGAACACTAATTAAGTTGTCTGCTTTCATAATACTACTGTTATTAATATTTATAATAATAGTGATGATTATAATTATTAGTATGTATTATACACAAAATAGTGTTATTTATATTGTTTGTTCCTTGTTGCTGTTGTTGTTGTTGTACTGTATTATGTGTATGGTATAGAAAAGTCATTGGGAAGAACAACGAATTATAGTCTTTCTTACATATAGTTCCCTTTATCTTTCTACTGGTTTTCTATTTTTCAAATGTGTCCATGTTTGTGTGTATGATGGATAACTTACTCTTTCCTTTTGGTTTTCTTGAGTTTATCAATCAATGTTGGGTAGTTGTTTTTTTTCTTTTTAAAAATATACTTCTATTTAGAAGATTTCAAACTATATACTCGTTTTTTTTTTTAATAAAATGACAGTTTGGATACACAAAGAAGTCGTTGATAATTGTTTTTGAATTTATGAACTTTTGTTATTATCTGTTTAGTTGCTATCATTTTTAGTTTGTATGTATTTTAAGATCATATATGGTACAAAAATGAATAGATTTATTCTTTAAGAATTCTGACTTTTTTTTTGAATATAAAGCTTTTTTAATGAACTTTTAGTTTCTTTCTTATCATATTGAAGATTATTGTTGATGTACTGTTTTTTGTATTAGTCTTCCGATCTATTGAGCTTACATAAATTCTCTTTCTTGTTGGAAAAATCTCTCAAACTATAAGATTTGTTACTGTATTCACATAGTTGAATAATATCTAGTTATAAAGTTTGACCAGGCTGACAAACACTATACACAACTGTTATTAATTGTAGAAAGATTACTTATAAATAATAGTTTGTTTAATATAGTACATCTTGTTGTATGAGTTCGAGAGATCTTAGCATGGTTGGGTTACTTGATGATCATGAAGTCAAAATACTTTTTAGGTTTTCTTGATTAATTTATAGTTTGTACATAATTTTATGAACTTAACACGATTTCTACATCGTTTTTTTTTAGTAGAATTATTGTGTAGGAAGACTGCTGGTCACATAATTCTTTTGAAGTGATTGTTTAGTTGTAAAGTATTATTTTCAGGCTACTATGGATTCTTTCAATATTGTATGTGTGTTAATTATACTGTTTGTTTAAATGAGCTGTTTGATGTATTAGTGCAAAACAGTCCGGGCAGTCTAATCATACAAATGCACACTTGTTAAAAGCATTTGAATATGTAAAATAAAAGGTCAACTAGACATATTGAAGGATAAGAGAAAAATGAAAATAATAAAGAAAACAATGTGAAACTTGGCACGCTAGATAATAAATCAATATTACCAGGGTAGGTTCAAGGCGATAACAAACTGTTTTTAAACACATAAAGGGAGTTTCAACTTCCGTATGATCAAGGCTTCAATTAACAGTATACGGCCCTGAACACATACAACACTACAATGGCTGATTCCCTATTGTCCCTATGACCCATCTCAACCGAGTGATCCGTGATGAAGAAAGAAATTTGTCTATCATGTGCTCTCATCTAACCATTGAGATTCGTTTATTTTTGTAACCAACTAGGTGTTCCTTACAGCCATAGAAGTTGGTGAGGCTGTTTGACTTTTCTACATTCCCTCATAGAAGACATGGTACGGCTCCTGGGCCACGATAGCTTTCCCTTTTTTGTGTTCTTGGTTTTCCTTGTCTAGTTGTTCCCAATCATCTGTATACCACAAAGGAGTGATGTATCACCTTTTTTCTGCTGGTAGTATTGTCATCCATCTGTTGTAGAGGGATTTGTGTATGTTATGCTTGTTGACATTATGGTTTGAGAGGTTATCTCTATTGGTTATGAGAGGGTTTGTTCTTGTTGACAGTACACTACATAATAGGCGGAGATGGTTGATGGTTATCAGGGTGCGCATTTCGTCTTAGTTAGGACTCATGAATCAAATGTACCTGCATCCCAGAGTTGATGTTCACTGTAGAACTCCAACCCAGTACCGTTCGCTTCAAATGCCTTCGCGTTACATCACGTAGTTCTGATAAACTTCTCATTGTATTATTCACATTTATCAAAAGAACTGTTTTAAATTTTTGATACTAAGATTCCCTGAACGCACTATTAGGTTAGATGAACCTGTTAACCGTAAATGTAAAATTGTATCGGAGTGAAACTTTTTTTCTAAATCTTGTTTGATAAGTCACACTGATTAAGTAATGATAACTAACATTGTATTTCTGTAAGCGGTGGCTAAGCCTTCATAACTGCCCAGAATCCATAAAGATCCCTCAATGAAGTCTCTGGAAGCTGAGAACTAATCTGAAAGCGTATCGAAGCAGTATTCAATAGATGCTTTATAGGAACACCTAGAAAAGTCAAGGGTTATGTATAATGTTTTAATTGAATAATCACTCTTTTTATTACCATATTCGGCATGTTTGCAGAGGTTTCTAGAAGATCAATATTATCTGAAAACTTATAAATGCACTTGACTTTTTGTACATAGAGTAGACTTAGAATCAAGCTTTCGCTCATATTTTGCGCTTTTCTTCCATTGTTCGAGTTGAAGTGTAGTCTGGTGTTGTACGAAGTGGCTAGCGATTCATTAGCAAAAATTAAAGCTAGCTATTTTTACAATAACATATTTCTAAATCAGTCTGTTGTACTTTATTTTGATCATCTGTTAATATAAATGAATATTCGAATCCTGTCTCGGTTTTACTTATAATATACGACATTGGGAAAAACAAAGAAAACCTATTAAAAAATTCATGAAACTAAGTGTTTGTAGTAGATAGAATTATGCTCATTCTTTAGTAATTTGTTTTTAGTTGGGGAACGATTGTAAACAAAATGATACATCAACTCTGCAAAAAAAGATTCTGATCGATATATTTTCTCAGTTGAATTCACAAGTCAATCTAAGCTAGACCACCATTGAAAACCTGGAAACATTTGACGGCCATTTTGTCCTATTGTGAGACTCAGCATTGCGCACCCACGATCCCCATGTGGGATTCGCGTAACCTGTTGACTACTGAGCTGGCATCCAACGTTGTTAATGTCCAGCTTCAATTGCCCCATGACCTTGGTCCACACTTCATTTGTTGTCTGAGGTGCATCCGACACGGATCGGATTCCATTAGTTACGGCTTCTCACTAGAACTCCAGGAGATCCATCTCGAGACTAGTCATTAATGAACACATGATTACTATCAGTATGGGGATTTGTGGAGATCGTAGTATTTTCACAGATGAATTCCCGATTCAAGTCCCGTTTAAGGGATCGTGGGTGTGCACTGCTGAGTTGTCCTATACTAGGTCGAAAAGCCGTTAAGTGCTTCCAGGTTTTCACTGGTGGTCTAGCTTAGATCGAATCGTGAATTCAACTGTGAAAATACTAGAATCTCCACAAATCCCCACACTGATAATCGATATATAATGTAAAGTACTTGTATGCCATAAATAAAATACGAAACAGTTGACACAAATTATAAAACAATCATTAAGCAGTTAGTTCCTTTGTTAATCTTTTAGACAGTTTAATGAGAAAACAAAGATCTTCAAAACTCAGTGATATATTAGCGTAGTACATTTCGAACAATATGATCATGCATAAACTTGTTAAGATGGGAATAAAGCTACCCTGGTAGTATTAGTTTATTATTAAACATGTTGAGTTTCACAATGTTCCTCGCATGATTCCCCTGTATAATCTTTGTTTCCTCCTATTTTCCATTTGTCTAGTTAACCTTTTAATTTTTCGTAGATAAATGTTCTTAACAAGTATATATTTGGTCAAATTGTTCGAAATGTATTATGCTAATATATCACATAGTGTACAATCGTAATTATTTTTAATAGTTGAATTCATGAATCAATTAAAGCTAGATCACCATGAAAAAAAAACCTAGTAGCATTGGATGGTCGTTTCGTCCCAATATAGGACTCCTCAGCAGTGCACATTCTGATTATAATTGTAATTATGTTGATTTGTTTTCTTTTTTCTACTTTTGAAGAAACAAAATTACAGAATAAAAAAACATGAAAATAAAAATAATTTCAATAACAAATATCCTTTATGAATTTGTATTCATAATTAGTCCAAACAGTCCAAATATTGTAACGTAATTATAAAGTCAGTAATCGGTTTCATTGAATGGATCCATTTACAGAAATGGCTTATTTATTATTATTTTTTTATAGGACTAATTCAATGAACTGAGAATAGAGATAAGAAAAAATAGCAGAATTTTTTCGGAAATGATAAATCTTTCTTTTTTTTGTAATTTTTTTCTGCTTTTGAAAGGATCATTAAACAACTTAAGGTCACATTTGATCATGTGATCTAATTAATCAAGCGTAAAAATTAGAATATTTCTTAAATAAAATGAAATTTCCTTTCATTATTTTGTTGACTTTGTATCCTTAGAACAAATTCAATTTTCAATTATTATGTTACACAGATACTAAACTACCTGGTTGGGATACGCTGACTATCGTAACCAATGGTTGGAGACTCATGGTGACATGTCTCAGAATCGATCACAATGGCGTAGGTGTCAACACTCTCTGTCTTCCCTTAAACTAAGAGATTAAAATCGCTTCATATGTTTCTTTCCACGTTATAATTCTTTCTTCCTGTACTATATCCTTATTGTAATCTTTCTTTTATATATTACCACCTCTGAATTAACTACTTTTATGAATCCGGTGTCCATCTTGTTGTGTTAATGAGGTGTGGCAACTTCGACCGATGGATATATGTGCCTAGTCCTACGTTGTAGCTGACTGACTTAGGATGCGCAAGAGGATAGCAATCGATGGTTAGAGACATTGAATGACATGGCTCGAAGTTGTTTGCAATGGCGCAAGTGCATCCACTCCTTGTGTTCTCTCAAGTTCTAATCTTCTGAATTCTTCATGTCTCTTTCTTTTTCCTCTTTCCAAATTTATTTCACTAGATTATACTCATTGAATAACATCTTCAAACCCTAATCCTTCCAATAACTGCTTATACTCTTACTACCTATACCACAATGGGATTTGAGTCGACATTTGCATGTGTGTGCAAATGTGGTATGGCAACTCGAACTGATGTACGTACATACGAAGTTCTACGTTGCTACTGACTGACTTACTGAAACTCCATTTCAGCTATTCCAATTCAGGCGACTAGTGTTACTATTACCGACTACCACAAATAAGTATATTCAAAAAATCGATTACTTAGTTATTGAGACATAATTTGAATATTCGACAAATGTTTTACATTTAACTAATAATGTTTAACGAATAATCTGAATTGATACCTAGTTTGAGGTGTAACATGACTTTTGATGAACTAAACAGTAGTATAACTTGTGTATACCAAGAGACTCTTTTGACTTTCGTTCAAATTTAGTGTATCTAAGATGAGGGATATTTAGATGCTGACTGGAATTATTTCAACTAATAAAGTGGTCAAGTTGTATGATATTCATACTTCATCACTAGTGGGTTAGTATGCTCTCTGAAGTAATAGTTTCAGCAGAACAATGAGAAGATGGAGTTAATCTGAAAAATGTGATGTATTTGCGCTATGCATTTTGAACAATCTGGTTACATATATACATGTCAGGCTTTTTATATGAAAATTAATAAAGGTCAATTAAATGAAGATTCGAGTAAAGAAGGTGATAAAGGAGAGGACAGATTAACATCGTATAGAAAGAACAGGAAAGAGTCGCATTACCTTAGGCCATTATATGACTTAAGGATTATCAGGTTAAATTCAAGGTTATGGCAACTTGCTTTTGTACACATAATGGGGGTCCGCCTGGAGTCCCTCCGGGGGCTACTGCCGGTCCCAAGCCCGGATAAAGGAGGAGGGTTGGGCATGGGGTTAGCGTCCCCATCCCGTAGAAAACTAACTCGCTAAAAAAACGCTAACCAGAAAAAATTATTCAAATCTTTTAAACTCTGCCCTGGGAGTCAGAAGGTCTTCATTTAGAAGGATTATGACGCCTCATGATGAAAGCCGAATTCCTTCGGAAGTTACGAGGCCGATGCCCCTTCTGACAACCAGAGCGACCATTTATTTAGGTACATGGAATGTTCGTACAATGTGGGACACCGGGAGAGCCTTCCAAATTGCTGCAGAAATGAGAAGATACAACCTAGAGGTACTTGGGATCAGTGAAACACATTGGACAGAAGTTGGACAACAACGACTAACTACAGGAGAGCTCCTGTTATACTCCGGCCATGAAGAAGAAAATGCACCACATACACAAGGAGTTGCATTGATGCTGTCCAAACAAGCGCAAAATGCACTTATAGGATGGGGATCTCATGGACCAAGGATCATCAAAGCCTCGTTTAAAACAAAGAAAGAGGGCATTTCAATGAACATCATCCAATGCTATGCGCCTACCAACGACTACAATGAAGACGCTAAAGATCAATTCTACAATAGGCTGCAGTCAATCGTCGAGAAGTGCCCAAAAAAGGACCTGACCATTCTGATGGGAGATTTCAACGCCAAGGTTGGAACGGACAACACTGGATATGAAGACATAATGGGACGACACGGACTGGGAGAAAGAAACGAAAATGGTGAGAGATTTGCAAATCTATGTGCCTTCAATAAGCTGGTCATAGGCGGCACCATATTCCCACATAAACGCATTCACAAAACCACATGGACTTCACCGGATCATACTACACAAAACCAAATCGACCATATTTGCATCAACAAAAGGTTCAGGAGGACTATAGAGGACGTGAGAACCAAGAGAGGGGTTGATATAGCATCAGATCATCACTTACTGGTCGCTAAGATTAAATTGAAACTCAAGAAGCACTGGACAATGGGGCGGACAACATCACAAAAGTTCAATACGGCCTTTCTCCAGGATACTAGCAAACTCAATAAATTCAAGATAGACCACAGCAACAAGTTCCAGGCCTTTCATGATCTACTCAATGGAGAAGGAACTACTGTGGAGAGCAATTGGAAGGGGATCAAAGAGGCAATCACTTCAACATGTCATGAGGTCCTAGGTCACAAGAAGCACCACCACAAGGAATGGATCACTGTTGATACACTGGATAAGATTCAAGAAAGAAGGAACAAGAAGGCAGCAATCAATACCAGCCGAACAAGAGCAGAAAAAGCCAAGGCACAAGCTGAATACACAGAAGTAAACGAACAAGTGAAGAGGAGCATCAGAACCGACAAACGTAAATATGTGGAAGATTTAGCAACGACGGCGGAAAAGGCTGCAAGAGAAGGAAACATGAGACAATTGTATGACACGACAAAGAAACTCTCTGGAAATCGCCGCAAACCAGAACGACCAGTAAAAAGCAAGGAAGGCAAGGTAATCACCAACATTGAAGAGCAACAAAACAGGTGGGTAGAACACTTCGAAGAACTCTTGAATCGACCAGCCCCACTGAACCCACCCAACATCGAAGTAGCACCCACGGACCTCCCAATCAATGTTGGCCCACCAACAATTGAAGAAATCAGCATGGCCATCAGACAAATCAAGAGTGGCAAGGCAGCAGGACCAGACAACATTCCAGCAGAGGCACTAAAAGCAGACGTAACGGCAACTGCAAGGATACTCCACATTCTCTTCAATAAGATTTGGGATGAGGAAGAAGTACCAAAAGACTGGAAAGAAGGACTTCTGATCAAAATAACGAAGAAAGGCGATCTCAGCAAGTGTGATAACTACAGGGGCATCACTCTTCTCTCAATATCGGGAAAAGTCTTCAACAGGGTATTGTTAAACAGGATGAAGGACTA